>NC_057809.1:200959208-200993591 GCF_018294505.1 Triticum aestivum | reverse complement strand
AGCATTTTATCACACTTCTGTTAAAAATTATAATTGTTTCCTGAGCGCAAAAGTTTCTATTTTTCAGCAAGATCAAATCAACTATCACCGTAAGCCATCCCAAAGGTCTTACTTGGCACTTTATTGAAATGAAAGCAAGAAAACATGATTAATACATTAGTTTAATCATTTGAAGACACAAAAATAGTAGGGGTAGTTGGGTTGTCTCCCAACAAGCGCTTTTCTTTAATGCCTTTTAGCTAGGCATGATGATTTCAATGATGCTCACATAAAAGATAAGAAATGAAACATGAAGAGAGCATCATGAAACATATGACTAGCACATTTAAGTCTAACCCACTTCCTATGCATAGGGATTTTATGAGAAAACAACTTACGGGAACAAGAATCAACTAGCATAGGAAGGCAAAACAAGCAAAACTTCAAGATCGTTAACACATAGAGAGAAAACTTGATATTATTGCAATACCTACAAGCAAATGTTACTCTCTCATAATAATTTTCAGTAGCATCATGAATGAATTCAACAATATAACTATCACATAAAGCATTCTTTTCATGATCCACAAGCATAGAAATTGTATTACTCTCCACATAAGCATATTTATTCTCATGAATAGTAGTGGGAGCAAACCCAACAAAATAACTATCATGAGAGTGAAAATTAAAATCATGATGACATGTTTCATGGTTATAATTATTCTTTATAGTATACATGTCATCACCATAATCATCATAGATAGCAACTTTGTTATCATAGTCAATTTAAGCCTCATCCAAAATGGTGGATTCATCACTAAATAAAGTCATGACCTCTCCAACTCCACTTTCATCATTATAATCATCATAAATAGGATGCATGAAATCATTATAACAAAATTCCACATCAAAACTTGGGGGACTAAAAATATCATCTTCATCAAACATAGCATCCCCAAGCTTATGGCTTTGCATATCATTAGCATCATGGATATTCAAAGAATTCATACTAACAACATTGCAATCATGCTCATCATTTATACCAAACATTCTATTGAATTCTTCTTCTATCAATTGAGCATTATTTTCATTTCCATCATTTTCATGAAATACATTATAAAGATGAATAATATGATGCAACCTCAGTTCCATTTGTTTGTAGTTTTCTTTTATACACCAAACTAGTGATAAAACAAGAAACTAAAAGATTTGATTACAATATCTAAAGATATACCTTCATGAACTCACCTCCCCAGCAACGGTGCCACAAAATAGCTTCATGTCTACTATGCAACTTTATTCTTGTAGACGTGTTGGGCCTCCAAGCGCAGAGTGTTGTAGGATAGTAGCAATTTCCCCTCAAGTGGATGACCTAAGGTTTATCAATCCGTGAGAGGTGTAGGATGAAGATGGTCTCTCTCAAATGACCTTGCAACCAAATACAAGAAATCTCTTGTGTCCCCAACACACCCAATACAATGGCAAATTGTATAGGTGCACTAGTTCGGCGAAGAGATGGTGATAAAAGTGTAATATTGATGGTAGAAATATATATTTTATAATCTGAATAAATAAAAACAACAAGGTAGCAAATAGTAAACGGGCACAAAAATGGTATTGCAATGCTTGAAAATGAGGCCTAGGGTCCGTACTTTCGCTAGTGCAATCTCTCAACACTGCTAATATAATTGGATCATATAACCGTCCCTCAACGTGCACCGAAGAATCACTCCAAAGTTCCTATCTAGCAGAGAACACAAGACGGAATTGTTTGTAGGGTACGAAACCACCTCAAAGCTATTCTTTCCGGTCAATCTATCCTAGAGTTTGTACTAAAATAACACGAAGCTATTCTTTCCGATCGATCTAACCAAGAGTTCATACTAAAATAACACCAAAGCAAATTCAGATTCATAATATTCAATCGAACACAAAGAACTTCAAAGAGTGCCCCAAGATTTCTATCGGAGAAACAAAGACAAGAACGTGCATCAACCCCTATGCATAGATTACCCCAATGTCACCTCGGGAATCCGCGAGTTGAGTGCCAAAACATATATCAAGTGAATCAATACGATACCCCATTGTCACCATGGGTATTCATATGCAAGACATATATCAAGTGCTCTCAAATCCATAAAAGTATTCAATCTGATAACAACGAAATCTCAAAGGAAAAAACTCAATTCATCACAACAAGATAGAGAGGGGAAAACACCATATGATCCAACTATATTAACAAAGCCCACGATACATCAAGATCGTGACATCTCAAGAACACGAGAGAGAGAGAGAGAGATTAAACACATAGCTACTAGTACAAACCCTCAGCCCTGAGGGTGGACTACTCCCTCCTCATCGTGGTCGCCGCCGGGATGATGAAGATGGCCACCGGTGATGATTTCCCCCTCCGGCAGAGTGCCGAAACGGGGTCTAGATTGGTTTTTGGTGGCTACAGAGCCTTGCGGTGGCGGAACTTCTGATCTAGGTTAACCCTGAGGGTATCTGAAATTTTTGGGAATTTATAGGGTAAAGAGGGGGTGCGGGAGGCCACTGAGGTGGGCACAACCCACCTGGGCGTGCCTGGGCCCCCAGGCGTGCCCTGGTGGGTTGTGCCCCCTCGAGGCACCCACCAGGTGCTGCTCTAGCCCATCCTGGGTGTTCTGGTCCATAAAAATTCTCCAAAAAGTTTCGCGGTGTTTGGACTCCATTTGATATTGATTTTCTGCGATGTAAAAAACAAGCAAAAAACAGCAACTGGCACTGAGCACTTAGTCAATAGGTTAGACCCAAAAATGATATAAAGTTGCTATTAAATGATTGTAAAGCATCCAAGAGTGATAATATGACACATTGGAGACGTATCAAATTCCAGCTGCCCGTATTATCCCCCTTTGTGTGAACCTTGCATATTATGAGGGAAAAGGCATTAGAATTACTCCATAAAACATTATTATGCATAAAAACATAATAAATAACAGTAGGAAAACATGATTCGAAATTGACGTATCAACCGTCGAGGGTCTGTATCTTTCTGCAGAGCTTCCAGGCAAGCAAACCCCCCTTGATCATTCTGGTATCACCCATTTCTTTCCCTCTCATGCTTGCATTAGAACTACTACTGCTTTTATATGATCCTATTCTGATGCATATCCTGTGTTTTGTCACCTGCTTTCATACATTACCCGTTTATCCTAAACTGCTTAGTATAGGTTGGCTAGTGATCCATCAGTGACCCCTCACCTTGTCCCAGTTGTCCCGCTTTATGTTCGATGACTCAAGCAACATGATAGACGACCAACCCCTGACACCGCACATCACCCCCCCTTAGTTGTATGACTCTGCAGCGTCACTATCGAGTGCCAAGGGTGATACCTCGTCAGCATTTCCGATGTTAACCCTGTAGTGTAGCTATTCGGTCGTGGTCATCGAGGGTGATTCCCCCTTCACCACTCCCGATAATGACTCAGTCGTGCAACCCTTCAAGTGTGGACCATCGAGGGCGATTCCTCCAAGTCTAGCTTGAGGGTTACATTGAGTGGGAATCCATTGAGGGTGATTCCTCGGGTTTCCCCCCTTGCTGTCTTGGACACACAGTTACTTTGACTTTACCATAGAACCATGACTGAAGTTGGGTCGGCCCCGAGGGGTACCCGCGAGAGAATTGTGATGTCGGGTTGACCGTGAGTGTACTCGCGAGTTGATGTGTAGTCGGGTTGATCTAGAGGATACCCACGAGTTTCCCATGTGGCGTGGCCAGGCATTCTTAGCCCTTGTCGCAAGTCCGTGAGACGGGGTGACGAGACCACATATCGTGGATCATTGATCGTTATCGCGCTCTCCCAAGACACCAACGATTTGGATATTTGATCCGAGGCCCCTGGCCTTTTTTGCACTGAGCACCACACGGGAATAAGTATGGGCACTCTATGTCGTATGTATCAGTCGAAGCTCTTTAGACGTCAGCGACTGTGTGGGGCGTGCTACCTCTTGATCACTGTGTTGGTTTTCCCTTGAAGAGGAAAGGGTGATGTAGCAAAGTAGTGTAAGTATTTCCCTCAGTTTTTGAGAACCAAGGTATCAATCCAGTAGGAGACTACACGCAAGTCCCTCGTACCTACACAAACAAATAAGAACCTCGCAACCAACGCGATAAAGGGGTTGTCAATCCCTTCACGGTCACTTACGAGAGTGAGATCTGACAGATATAATAATAATAAGATAAATATTTTTGGTATTTTTATGATATAGATTGAAAGTAAAGATTGCAAAATAAACGGTGCCAGAAATAGCTTTTTGACGGGAGATTAATATAAAGGAGAATAGACCCGGGGGACATAGGTTTCACTAGTGGCTTCTCTCAAGATAGCATAAGTATTACGGTGGGTGAACAAATTACTGTCAACAAATTGATAGAAAAGTGCATAATTATGAGAATATCTAGGCATGATCATGTATATAGGCATCGCGTCCGCGACAAGTAGACCGAAACGATTCTGCATCTACTACTATTACTCCACACATCGACCGCTATCCAGCATGCATCTAGAGTATTAAGTTCATGAGAACAAGGTAATGCATTAGGCAAGATGACATGATGTAGAGGGATAAACTCAAGCAATATGATATAAAACCCATCTTTTTATCCTCGATGGCAACAATACAATACGTGCCTTGCTGCCCCTGCTGTCACTGGGAAAGGACACCGCAAGATTGAACCCAAAGCTAAGCACTTCTCCCATTGCAAGAAAGATCAATCTAGTAGGCCAAACCAAGCTGATAATTCGAAGAGACTTGCAAAGATAACCAATCATACATAAAAGATTTCAGAGAAGAATCAAATATTGTTCATAGATAAACATGATCATAAACCCACAATTCACCAGATCTCGACAAACACACCGCAAAAAGAGTTACATCGAATAGACCTCCAAGAAGATCAAGGAGAACATTGTGTTGAGATCCAAAGAGAGAGAAGAAGCCATCTAGCTAATAACTATGGACCCGAAGGTGTGAGGTAAACTACTCACACATCATCGGAGGGGCCATGGAGTTGATGTAGAGGCCCTCCGTGATCGATTCCCCCTCCGGGGGATCTCCGGAAAAGGCCCCGGGATGGGATCTCTTGGGTACAGAAGGTTGCGGCGGTGGAAATAGGGTTTCTTGGTGCTCTTGGATGTTTTCGGGGTATATGAATATATATAGGAGGAAGAAGTAGGTCGGTGGAGCCACGAGTGGCCCACGAGGGGGAGGGCACGCCCAGGGGGTAGGCGCGCCCCTGCCTCGTGGCCTCCTCGTTGGTTGCTTGACGTCCACTCCAAGTCCCCTGGATCACGTTTGTTCCAAAAATAACTCTCCCGAAGGTTTATTCCGTTTGGATTCTGTTTGATATTCCTTTTCTGCGAAACACTAAAATAGGCAAAAAAACAACAATTTGCACTGGGCCTTGGGTTAGTAGGTTAGTCCCAAAAATAATATAAAAGTGTATAAATAAGCCCATTAACATCCAAAACAGACAATATAATAGCATGGAACAATCAAAAATTATAGATACGTTGGAGACGTATCAAGCACCCCCAAGTTGAATTCCTACTCGTCCTCGAGTAGGTAAATGATAAAAACAGAATTTTTGATGTGGAATGCTACCTAGCATAATTCTCAATGTAATTTTCTTTATTGTGGCATGAATGTTCAGATCCGAGAGATTCAAGACAAAAGTTTAATATTGACATAAAAATAATAATACTTCAAGCATACCAACTAAGCAATCATGTCTTCTCAAAATAACACGGCAAAAGAAAGTTCATCCCTACAAAATCATATAGTTTGGTCATGCTCCATTTTCGTCACACAAATATGCTCTCATGTTGCACAACCCCGATGACACGCCAAGCAATTGTTTCACTTTAGTAATCTCAAACTTTTTTCAACTTTCACGCAATACATGAGCGTGAGCCATGGATATAGCACTATGGATGGAATAGAATAATGATAGGGGATTATGTGGAGAAGACAAAAAAGGAGAAAGTCTCACATCGACGAGGCTAATCAACAGGCTAGGGAGATGCCCATCAATTGATGTCAATGCAAGGAGTAGGGATTGTCATGCAATGGATGCACTAGAGCTATAATGTATGAAAGCTCAACAAAAGAAACTAAGTGGTGTGCATCCAACTTGCTAGCTCATGAAGACCTAGGGCATTTGAGGAAGACCATTGTTGTAATATACAAGCCAAGTTCTATAATAAAAAACTCCCACTAGTATATGAAAGTGACAAAACAAGAGACTCTCTATCATAAAGATCATGGTGCTACTTTGAAGCACAAGTGTGGAAAAAAGGATAGTAGCATTGTCCCTTTTTTGGCCTTTATTTTTTTAGCCTTTATTCTCTTTTTTATTTTTTATTTGGGACAATGCTCTATTAATGATGATCATCACACTTCTATTTATTTACAGCTCAATGATTACAACTCGATACTAGAACAAAACATGACTCTATATGAATGCCTCCGGCGGTGTACCGGGAAGGGCAATGAATCAAGAGTGACATGTATGATAAATTATGCATGGTGGCTTTGCCACAAATACGATGTCAACTACATGATCATGCAAAGCAATATGACAATGATGAGGCATGTCATAAATGAAACGGTGGAAAGTTGCATGGCAATATATCTCGGAATGGCTGTGGAAATGCCATAATAGGTAGGTATGGTGGCTGTTTTGAGGAAAATATAAGGAGGTTTATGTGTGATAGAGCGTATCATATCACGGGGTTTGGATGCACCGGCGAAGTTTGCACCAACTCTGAAGGTGAGAAAGGGCAGTGCACGGTGCCGAAGAGGCTAGCAATTATGGAAGGGTGAGAGTGCGTATAATCCATGGACTCAACATTAGTCATAAAGAACTCACATACTTATTGCAAAAATCTACAAGTCATAAAAAACCAAGCACTATGCGCATGCTCCTTGGGGATAGATTTGTAGGAAAAGACCATCGCTCGTCCCCGACCGCCACTCATAAGGAAGACAATCAAAGAACACCTCATGTTTCAAATTTGTTACACAACGGTTACCATACGTGCATGATACGGGACTTGCAAACTTCAACACAAGTATTTCTCAAATTCACAACTACTCAACTAGCACAACTCTAATATCACAACCTTTATATCTCAAAACAATTATCAAGTATCAAACTTCTCATAGTATTTAATGCACTTTCTATGATAGTTTTTATTATACCCATCTTGGATGCCTATCATATTAGGACTAGTTTCATAACCAAAGCAAATTACCATGCTGTTCTAAAGGACTCCCAAAATAATATAAGTGAAGCATGAGAGATCAATAATTTCTATAAAATAAAACCACCACCGTGCTCTAAAAGATATAAGTGAAGCACTAGAGCGAAATTATCTAGCTCAAAAGATATAAGTGAAGCACATAGAGTATTCCAATAAATTCTGATTCATGTGTGTCTCTCCCAAAAGGTGTGTACAGCAAGGATGATTGTGGTAAACTAAAAATCAAAGACTCAAATCATACAAGACGCTCCAAGAAAAACACATATCATGTGGTGAATAAAAATATAGCCTCAAGTAAAGTTACTGATAGAAGAAGACGAAAGAGGGGATGCCTTCCGGGGCATCCCCAAGCTTAGGCTTTTGGTTGTCCTTTAATTTTATCTTGGGGTGCCATGGTCATCCCTAAGATTAGTCTCTTGCCACTCCTTGTTTCATAATCCATCAAATCTTTACCCAAAACTTGAAAACTTCACAACGCAATACTTAAACAGAAAATCTCATGAGCTCCGTTAGTAAAAGAAAACAAACCACCATCATAAGGTACTGTAATGAACTCATTATTTATTTATATTGGTGTTAAACCTACTATATTCCAACTTCTCTATGGTTCATAACCTCCGATACTAGCCATAGATTCATCAAAATAAGCAAACAACACACGAAAAACAGAATCTGACAAAAACAGAATAGTCTGAAGTAATCTGTAGGTTTAGAATACTTCGGTAATCCCAAAAATTCTAAAATAAATTTCTGGACGTGAGGAATTTATCTATTAATCATCTTCAAAAATAATCAACTTAATCTCACTCTCCAGTAAAAAAATGGCAGCAAATCTCATGAGCGCTAAAGTTTCTGTTTTTTACAGCAAGATCGCAAAGACTTTCCCCAAGTCTTCCCAAAGGTTCTACTTGGCACAAACACTAATTAAAAGCATAAAACCACATATATACAGAGTCTAGATGAATTATTTATTACTAAACAGAACCAAAAAGTAAGAAACAAAAATAAAATTGGGTTTCCTCCCAACAAGCGCTATTGTTTAACGCCCCTAGCTAGGCATAAAAGCAAGAATATATCTAGGTATTATCATCTTTGGTATGCAATCCATAAGTGGCTCTCATAATAGATTCATAAGGTAATTTAATTTTCTTTCTAGTAAAGTGTTCCATGCCTTTCCTTAACAGAAATTGGAATCTAATATTCCCTTCTTTCATATTAATAATTGCACCAATCGTTCTAAGGAAAGGCCTACCAAGAATAATAGGACATGTAGGATTGCAATCAATATCAAGAACAATGAAATCTATGGCACATAATTACTATTTTCAACAATAAGAACATCATTAATCCTTTCCAAAGGTTTCTTAATAGTGGAATCCGCAAGGTGCAAATTTAAAGAACAATCATCAAATTCACATAAACCTAACACATCACACAAAGTTTTTGGAATCGTGGAAACACTAGCACCCAAATCACATGAAGCATAGCATTCATGATCTTTAATATTAATTTTAATAGTAGGTTCCCACTCATCATAAAGTTTTCTAGGGATAGAAACTTCCAATTCAAGCTTTTCTTCATAAGATTGCATTAAAGCATCAACGATATGTTTAGTAAAAGCCTTATTTTGATTATAAGCATGCGGAGAATTTAGCACGGATTGCAAACAAGGAAATACAATATATTAAAGAAAAATTATCATAATTAAATTCCTTGAAATCCAAAATAGTGGGTTCATTGCTATGTAAAGTTTTGACCTCATCAATCCCACTTTTACCAATTTTAGCATCAAGATCTAAAAACTCCGAATCATTGGGGCACCTTTTAACTAAAGTTGACTCATCTCCAGTCCCATAATTATCAAGATTAATATTGAAAAACAAAAATTTAATAGGAGACACATCAATCACTTTTATTTCTTCATCCTTATTATCATCAAAACTAGAAGAACACACTTTCACAAAGCAATATTTTTTAGCACGCATCCTAGCGGTTCTTTCTTTGCACTCATCAATGGAAATTCTCATAGCTTTGAGAGACTCATTGATATCATGCTTAGGTGGAATAGATCTAAGTTTCAAAGAATCAACATCAAGAGAAATTCTATCCACGTTCCTAGACAACTCATCAATCTTAGACACTTTTTCTTCAATCAAGGTATTGAAACTATTTTGTGAACTAATAAATTCTTTAATATTAGATTCAAAATTAGAGGGCATCTTATTATAATTTCCATAAGAATTGTTGTAGGAATTACCATAGTTATTAGAGGAATTACTAGGAAACGGCCTAGGATTAAAATTACCTCTATACGTGTTATTACCAAAATTGTTCCTACCAACAAAATTCACATACATAGATTCATTATTATTCCCAATCAAAGTAGACAAAGGCATATCATTAGGATCAGAAGAAACACTCTTATTAGCAAACAATTTTGTAAGTTCATCCATCTTTCAACTCAAAACATTGATTTCTTCTATAGCATGCACCTTTTTACTAGTAGATCTTTTAGTGTGCCATTGAGAATAATTAACCATAATATTATCTAGGAGTCTAGTAGCTTCTCCTAAGGTGATTTCCGTAAAAGTGCCTCCCATGGCCGAATCTAAAAGACTTATAGAAGCAAAATTCAATCTGGCATAAAGTGTTTGTATAATCATCCAAAGATTCAAACCATGTGTAGGGCAATTACGTATCATTAATTTCATCCTCTCCCAAGCTTGTGCAACATGTTCATGATCAAGTTGCTTAAAATTCATAATATAGTTTCTAAGAGAGATGATCTTAGTGGGAGGAAAATACTTAGAGATGAAAGCATCTTTGCACTTATTCCATGAATCGATACTATTTTTAGGCAAAGACGAAAACCAGGTTTCAGCACGATCTCTAAGCGAAAACGGGAATAGCTTCAATTTAACAATATCATTATCCACATCTTTCTTCTTTTGCATATCACACAAATCAACAAAGTTATTTAGATGGGTTGTGGCATCTGATAATCCCCAAGTGCAGGGAATCATCGTAGCAATTTCCAGAGGTGGAAGTGATAAGTATGGAGTGTCGAACCCACAAGGAGCTAAAGGTAATATCAATATTCTCTGAAGCCCTATCTTCCACTGATACGACTCTACATACACTGAACGTTTGCTTCCAACTAGAAACGAGAAATAAAACTACGTTGTGGGTATGTAGAGGATAACTTTGCATGATATCGGAGAGATAAAATATAAAAGTAGGGGCCGTTATCATAAAGTTAGAATATATTACTAAATATTATAAATAGCGAGTGTGGAATAATGGTGGATCGGTGTGCGGAATTGTCCTAGGAAATTGTTAACAAGACCGGTAATCACTATTGCAGTTTCATATGAGGGAGAGGCATAAGCTAACATACTTTCTCTTCTTGGATCATATGCACTTATGATTGGAACTCTAGCAAGCATCCGCAACGTCTAAACATCATTAAGGTAAAACCCAACCATAGCATTAAAGTATCAAGTCCACTTTATTCCCATACGCCATGTCCCGCTTATCCGTGTTTGTGTTTCAGTCACTCACGCAACGCAGATAATAAGCAAACCATGGACATATTGCAACACCCTACAGCGGGAATCTCTCACACTTGCGCGACACAGTGGGCACCATAGGACAACATGAAAGTAAAACATACAACTCATACCAATCTAGATCATCAATCAACCCAAAGACAAAGGATATCTACTCAAAACATCTTAGGATGGCAACACATCATTGGATCATAATATGTGGCATAAAGCACCATGTTCAAGTAGGGATTACAGCAGGGTGCGGGAGAGTGGACCGCGTTAAAGAGATGAGGGTGATGATGATGATGGTGATGTTGATGAAGACGATCACCGCGACAAAGATTCCCCTCTCGATGGCACTCCGGTGCCACCAAGAGAGAGGAGGAGAAGTTCTCCCCCTTGTGCTACCTCCTCCATGGCCTCCCGCCTGGATGGATAGAGGTTCCCCCTCTGGTCCTTGGCCTTCATGGTGATGATGGCCCCTCCGGGGTCGTCATCCATGCCCTCCGGTGATGATGGCCCCCTGCGGCAGGGTGCCGGAGAGGGCGTAGATTGATTTCTCGTGGCTACAGAGGCTCGCGGTGGCGGAACTTCCGATCTAGGTTAATTTCTGGAGGTTTCTGTATATATAAGAGGTTTTGGTGTCAAGAACAAGTCAGGGGGTCTCCGGGCTGTCCACGAGGTAGGGGGCGCGCCCAGGGGGTGGGCGCGCCTCCCACCCTCGTGGGCAGCCCGGGACTCTTCTGGCCCAACTCTTTTACTCCATGGCCTTCTTCTAGTCCAAAAATAAGCTCCGTCAAGTTTCAGGTCAATTGCACTCCGTTTGGTTTTCCTTTTCTGTGATACTCTAAAAGAAGGAAAAACAGAAACTGGCACTGGGCTCTAGGTTAATAGGTTAGTCCCCAAAACCATATAAAATAGCATATAAATGCATATAAAACATCCAAGGTTGGTAATATAATAGCATGAATACTTCATAAATTATAGATACGTTGAAGACGTATTAGCATCCCCAAGCTTAATTCCTGCTTGTCCTCGAGTAGGTAAATGATAAAAGAAATAATTTATGAAGTGTGAATGCTAGCAAGTGCATAAGTTTCATCAATGATAGTTCCAATCACTTTTTCTAGCATCATTATATATCATAACAGTAGCTCATTTTCATAAAACTTTTCTTGATCAAGTAACATGCTATTCACATGTTAAAGTATAGATCATAAACTTTTCTTGAAACTAACAAACTATATTCTCAGTCATCAAACAATTGCAATTCATTTTATTTTCAGGAAGGGTCTATGTCAGAACTTTGATTTAGCAAACTCCACATACTCAGCTATCATTTAATCTTTCACAATTGTTAACACTCACGTGATATTTATGGGTTCAAAGTCTTAATCGGATACACAGAAAGATAGGGGCTTATAGATTCGCCTCCCAACCTTTTACCTCAAGGGTAATGTCAACAATAATAGTTCATGATAACTTACGTCCAATTGGATATATATATATATATATATATATATATATATATATCAGGATCTTTCCAACACGCAGTGCTTGCCAAAGGATAAAATGTAAAAAGGAAAGGTGCAAATCACCATGACTCTTGCATAAGGGTAGAATATAAAAGTAAATGGTAGGCCCTTTGTAGAGGGAAGCAGAGGTTGTCATGCGCTTTTATGGTTGGATGCATAAAATCTTAATGCAAAAGAACGTCACTTTATATTGCCACTTGTGATATGGACCTTTATTATGCAGTCCGTCGCTTTTATTTCTTCCACATCACAAGATCGTATAAAGCTTATTTTCTCCACATTAATAGATTATACATATTTAGAGGGCAATTTTTATTGCGTGCACCGATGACAACTTACTTGAAGGATCTTACTCAATCCATAGGTAGGTATGGTGGACTCTCATGGCAAAACTGGTTTAAGGAATGTTTGGAAGCACAAGTAGTATCTCTACTTGGTGCAAAGAATTTGGCTAGCATGAGGTGTAAAAGCAAGCTCAACATGTTGGATGATCCAAGACAATATAATTTATTTCGGATATAAGAAAACATAACCCATTACGTTGTCTTCCTTGTCCGACATCAACCTTTTAGCATGTCATATTTTAATGAGTGCTCACAATTACAAAAGATGTCCAAGATAGTATATTTATATGTGAAATCTCTCTTCCTTCAATATTCTTTCATGAATTGTTCAAGTGACAATTCTACGTTTGCTAACTTTCAATAAGTTTACTACCTATACTTATTCTGTGTGAAGTCATTACTCCCCATGGTATAAGCATATCAAACATATATAAATTCAGATTTATGATATTCAATTCATTCAACCATTTACTCATAGGATATATGTGAAGCACGTGAGCAAATGACAAACTACTCCAAAAAGATATAAGTGCAGGACACAGAGTAGTCAAATAATTAACTAGCCATGGGAGGATTCTTTTTCATTCAAGATTTCAGATCCAATGATTTTATTCAAATAGCAAGTAAAATTGAAAATACGCTCCAAGCAAAACACATATCATGTGACGAATAAAAATATAGCTCCGAGTAAGGTATACCGATAGTTTTTGAAGACGAAAGAGGGGATGCCTTCCGGGGCATCCCCAAGCTTAGGTACTTGAGTCTTCCTTTAATATTACCTTGGGGTGCCTTGGGCATCCCCAAGCTTAGGGTCTTTCCACTCCTTATTCTCCTCATATCGATATCTCAACCAAAGCTTGAAAACTTCAATCACACAAAACTTAACGGAACTTCGTGAGATAGGTTAGTATGATAAGGAGTAAACCATTCACTTTGGTACTGTCAAAGACAAGGATCATAATTTCTCTCACACAATGCTTACTGTACCATATCATTTCTACAATTTATATTGAGGAATATAAGCCATAGAAACTAGAAAACAAGCAAACTATGCAATGAAAACAGAATTTGTCAGGAACAAAACAGTCTGTAATGATCTGGACACCAACCATACTTCTGCTACTCCAAAAATTCTGAAATAAATTGGTGGATGTGATGAATTTGTCTATTAATATTCTGAAAAAATAATCAACTCAATCGCACTCTTATGTAACAAATGGCAGGTAATCTCGTGAGCGCAAAGTTTCTGTTTTTTACAGCAATATCACATTAACTTTCACCCAAGTCTTCCGAAAGGTCTTACTTGGCACTTTATTGAAACAAAAGATATAATACATGATTAATACAGTAGCTTAATCATGAGAACACACAAAAACAGTAAGGGTAAATATTGGGTTTTCTCCCAACAAGCGCTTTTCTTTAATGCCTTTTAGCTAGGCATGATGATTTTAATGATGCTCAAATAAAAGATAAGAATTGAAAAATAAAGAGAGCATCATGAAGAATATGACTAGCACATTTAAATCTAAACTACTTCCTACACCTAGGGATTTTGTGAGCACACAATTTATAGGAACAAGGATCAACTAGCATAGGAAGGAAAAACAAGGATAACTTCAAAACTTTAAGCACATAGAGAGGAAATTTGATATTATTGTAACTCCTACAAGCATATATTCCTCCCTCATAATAATTTTCAGTAGCATCATGAATGAATTCAACAATATAAGCATCACACAAAGCATTCTTTTCATCATCTACAAGCATATAAATTTTACTACTCTCCACATAATCAAAATTCTTCTCATTCGGAATAGTGGAATCATTACTAACTAAAGTTGACACTCTTCCAGATCCACTTTAGATTATAGTATTATTCATACTCCAAAAGATATAAGTGAAGTTCATGGATCATTCTATAAAACCATACTCAAAAGATTTAAGTGAGGCACAAAGAGCAATTCTATAAGATCATGCTTAAAAGATATAAGTGAAGCACATGAAGTATTCTATAAATTTATGAAGGGACATCTCATACTAGCATGGTTCTTAAAGAAAAAGAAAAACACAAAGGACACAAATCATGTGAACAAAACAAAAACCAAGGTATACCGATATTTGTTGAAGAAGAAAGATGTGATGCCAACAGGGGCATCCCCAAGCTTAGATGCTTGAGTATCCTCTGAAATATTTACTTGGGGTGCCTTGGGAATCCCCAAGCTTGAAATCTTTCCTCTCTTTATTCTTCTCACATCAGTAACTCCTCGTTCTTCGAACACTTCATCCACACAAAACTTTAACAAAAACTTTGTGAGATCCATTAGTATAACAAAGCAAATCACTACCTTTAGGTACTGTTTCAAACTCATTCCAATTTCATATTAGAACTATATCTACTGTAATCCAACTTCTCTATGGTTCATACCCTCCGATACTAGCCATAGATGCATCAAAATAAGAAAACAACACACGAAAAACAGAATCTGTCTAAAACAGGACAGTCTGTAGTAATCTGGAGGTTTAGTAAACTTCGGTAACTCCAACAATTATGAGATAAATTTGAAAAGTTGAAAATTTTGTACAGAAGTAATGTACAAAAAGCTTCATACCCATTTGACTTTCTAGTAAAAATGTAAAATCACGCGCTACAGACAAAGTTTCTAATTTTTGTTCTGCACATAGTAAGCAGGCAATCTAATCATCCTACAACCAAAGCTTGGCACATTATTTTTATAATACAAAGGATATATATAAGGGGATAATTATTTACAGAGAATCTTCCATGAAAAAATCTACATTGTTTCCGTGAGCATGAACACAAGTGCTCAACGTCGACCCTCACTTCTTCAATGCATAACTTTCCAATCACTTCTCTTTCTGAAAAACTTTTTAGGCATGAGAGGCAAGTAATTTTTTTGTATGTTTCACCCACAACTAAATAGAAACAAAAAAGGAAAAACAAAATCTACTTAGTGAAGAAAGCAAACAAGCATACACAAGAATATGAACCCCGCTCTATTGCTCCCCGGCAACGGCGCCAGAAAAGAGCTTGATAATCCCCAAGTGCAGGGAATCAACGTAGCAATTTCCAAAGGTGGAAGTGATAAGTATGGAGTGTCGAATCCACAAGGAGCTAAAGGTAAGATCAATATTCTCTCAAGCCCTATCTGCCACTGATATGACTCTACGTACACCGGACGTTTGCTTCCAACTAGAAACGAGAAATAAAATACGTTGTGGGTATGAAGAGGATAACTTTGCATGATATCGGAGAGATAAAATATAAAAGTAGGGGCTGTTATCATAAAGTTAGAATATATTACTAAATATTATAAATAGCGAGTGTGGAATAATGGTGGATCGGTGTGCGGAATTGTCCTAGGCAATTGTTAACAAGACCGGTAATCACTATTGCAGTTTCATATGAGGGAGAGGCATAAGCTAACATACTTTCTATTCTTGGATCATATGCACTTATGATTGGAACTCTAGCAAGCATCCGCAACATCTAAACATCATTAAGGTAAACCCCAACCATAGCATTAAAGTATCAAATCCACTTTATTCCCATACGCCATGTCCCGCTTATCCGTGTTTGTGTTTCAGTCACTCACGCAACGCAGACAATAAGAAAACCATGGACATATTGCAACACCCTACAGCGGGAATCTCTCACGCTTGCGCGACACAGAGGGCACCATAGGACAGCACCAAAGTAAAACATACAACTCATACCAATCTAGATCATCAATCAACCCAAAGACAAAGGATATCTACTCAAAACATCTTAGGATGGCAACACATCATTGGATCATAATATGTGGCATAAAGCACCATGTTCAAGTAGGGATTACAGCGGGGTGCGGGAGAGTGGACCGCGTAAAAGAGATGAGGGTGATGATGATGTTGATGTTGATGAAGACGATCACCGCGGCAAAGATTCCCCTCTCGATGGCACTTCGGTGCCACCAAGAGAGAGGAGGAGAAGTTCTCCCCCTTGTGCTACCTCCTCCATGGCCTCCCCCTGGATGGGGAGAGGTTTCCCCTTTGGTCCTTGGCCTTCATGGTGATGATGGCCCCTTGGGGATCCTCCTCCATGCCCTTCGGCGATGATGCCCCCCTCCGGTAGGGTGCCAGAGAGGGCCCAGATTGATTTCTCGTGGCTACAGAGGCTTGCGGTGGCGAAACTTCCGATCTAGGTTAATTTCTGGAGGTTTCTGTATATATAAGAGGTTTTGGCATCGAGAACAAGTCAAGGGGGTCTCCGGGCTGACCACGAGGTAGGGTGGCACGCCTCCCACCCTCGTGGGCAGCCCGGGACTCTTCTGGCCCAACTCTTTTACTCTATGGCCTTCTTCTGGTCCAAAAATAAGCTCCGTCAAGTTTGAGGTCAATTGGACTTCATTTGGTTTTCCTTTTCTACGATACTCTAAAACAAGGAAAAATAGAAACTGGCACTGGGCTCTAGCTTAATAGGTTAGTCCCAAAAACCATATAAAATAGCATATAAATGCATATAAAACATCCAAGGTTGATAATATAATAACATGAATACTTCATAAATTATAGATGCGTTGAAGACGTATCAGCATCTTCACTAGGAAGGCCGGAAAACGGATCTTTCATGACAAGATTCAACAAAGCGGCATTAATTTCACAAGATTCAGCATCGGCAAGAGGAGCAATCGGAGTGCTAATAAAATCATTATTGTTGGTATTGGAAAAATCACACAATTTAGTATTATCTTGAGCCATCGTGACAAACAATCCAACACACAAGCACACAAGAAGCAAGCGAAAAGAGGCGAATGGAAGAGAGAAGGAGAACGGGAAAAGAGGGTGAATAAAACGACAAGGGTGAAGCGGGGAGAGGAAAACGAGAGGCAAATGGCAAATAATGTAATGCGAGGGATAAGAGTTTGTGATGGGTACTTGGTATGTCTTGACTTGTGCATAGATCTCCCCGGCAATGGCGCTAGAAATCCTTCTTGCTACCTCTTGAGCACTGCGTTGGTTTTCCCTTGAAGAGGAAAGGGTGATGCAGCAAAGTAGCGTAAGTATTTCCCTCAGTTTTTGAGAACCAAGGTATCAATCCAGTAGGAGACTACACGCAAGTCCCTCGTACCTACACAAACAAATAAGAACATCGCAACCAACGCGATAAAGGGGTTGTCAATCCCTTCACGATCACTTACGAGAGTGAGATCTGATAGAGATAATAATAAGATAAATATTTTTGGTATTTTTATGATATAGATTGAAAGTAAAGATTGCAAAATAAATGGTAATAGAAATAGCTTATTGACAGGAGATTAATATAACGGAGAATAGACCCGGGGGCCATAGGTTTCACTAGTGGCTTCTCTCAAGATAGCATAAGTATTACGGTGGGTGAACAAATTACTGTTGAGCAATTGATAGAAATTTGCATAATTATGAGAATATCTAGGCATGATCATGTATATAGGCATCACGTCCGCGACAAGTAGACCGAAACGATTCTGCATCTACTACTATTACTCCACACATCGACCGCTATCCAGCATGCATCTAGAGTATTAAGTTCATGAGAACAGAGTAATGCATTAGGAAAGATGACATGATGTAGAGGGATAAACTCAAGCAATATGATATAAACCCCATCTTTTTATCCTCGACGGCAACAATACAATACATGCCTTGCTGCCCCTGCTGTCACTGGGAAAGGACACCGCAAGATTGAACCCAAAGCTAAGCACTTCTCCCATTGCAAGAAAGATCAATCTAGTAGGCAAAACCAAACTGATAATTCGAAGAGACTTGCAAAGATAATCAATCACACATAAAAGATTTTAGAGAAGAATCAAATATTGTTTATAGATAAACTTGATCATTAACCCACAATTCATCGGGTCTCAAAAAACACACCGCAAAAAGAGTTACATCAAATAGTTCTCCAAGAAGATCGAGGAGAACATTGTATTGAGATCCAAAGAGAGAGAAGAAGCCATCTAGCTAATAACTATGGACCCGAAGGTCTGAGGTAAACTACTCACACATCATCGGAGGGGCCATGGAGTTGATGTAGAGGCCCTCCGTGATCGATTCCCCCTCCGGCGAAGCTCCGGAAAAGGCCCCAAGATGGGATCTCTTGGGTACAGAAGGTTGTAGCGGTGGAAATAGGGTTTCGTGGTGCTCCTGGATGTTTTCGGGGTATATGGATATATATAGGAGGAAGAAGTAGGTCGGTGGAGCCACGAGGGGGGAGGGCGCGCCCAGGGGGGTAGCCGCGCCCCCTGCCTCGTGGCCTCCTCGTTGGTTGCTTGATGTCCACTCCAAGTCCTCTGGATCATGTTTGTTCCAAAAATAACTCTCCCGAAGGTTTTATTCCGTTTGATATTCCTTTTCTGCGAAACACTGAAATAGGCAAAAAAACAATTTGCACTGGGCCTTGGGTTAGTAGGTTAGTCCCAAAAATAATATAAAAGTGTATAAATAAGCCCATTAACATCCAAAACAGATAATATAATAGCATGGAACAACAAAAAATTATAGATACGTTGGAGACGTATCAGCGCGCGCCGGGTTGGACTGTGTAAGGAGCTGCCTTGTTTAAGGAGGTAGCAAGTTCTCCTCATCGGTCATGTTCGCAACGTGCAGGAGTGCAAAGGGCAATGGGCCCAAGACCCCCGCGCGCTTAGGACGTAGACCAGTGTGCTGACCTCTCTGTTGAGCCTAGGTAGGGCTACGGCGTGTCGATCGGCCGAGGCCGGTCATGGCCTGATGGTGTTTCCGGCTGGAGTTGATCGAGCGTGTTGGGTAAGTTTGTGCACCCCTACAGGGAAGTATTCTATCTATTCGAATAGTTGTGTCCACGGTAACAGACGCTTGGAGTTGTATCCCAATCAATACAACTAGAACTGGATGCTGAGGCATGAGAAATGGATATGATGGCTCCGAGATTGCTTTCTCCCAGGGAGCCGAGAAAGGATCTCTGGGCGCTAATGTTACAACATACTTGTTAAAATTAATATGCTATTTTGTACTCTTCTAAATGCTGCAAGATGCTTGAAGATGCTAGTCTTTGATAGGCTAGGCTAGGGCTGGAAAAAAAAACTCGAAGCTCGTGAGCTAAACGAGTAGCTCGTGAATCGGCTCGAATCGACTCGAACTCGAAGAATAACAAGTCGAGCCAAGCTTTAGTTCAAGATCATTTATAGACCAAGTTAAACGATTCAATCTCATGAGTACTCGTGTAACTCGTTAGGCTTGGTACAAAAGATCAGCCACTCCCAATATAAAAAAAGATCAGCCACTCAGCACCCTATGTCCTAGGCGCACAACACAAGGCCTAGTCGTAGAAGGCCCAACCGCCTAGGAGACTCATGTGTTACAAGGAAATTACTATTGTTAGTGATATATATGTTTAATATATACATAATCATTTTTATAATATTTGAGGGTTTTATGTTCATATCTTTAACGAGCTTAACAAGCTAAACAAGCCAGCTCGCGAGTTATACGAGTCGAGCCAATCTTGGATTTGAGCTCGTTATAATAACGAGTCGAGTCGAGCTAGCTCGTTAACGAAACGAGCTCTAGCGAGTCGAGCCGAGATGGCTCGACTCGGCTCGAATTCCAGCCCTAGGCTAGGCTTTCCCCTCTATTCTGGCATTCTACAGTTTAGTCCACAGATACTATCCATTTCTTTGATACCGATGCATATGTAGTGTAGATCCTTGCTTGCAAGTACTTTGGATGAGTACTCATGCTTGCTTTGCTACCTCTTTTTCCCCTTTTCCATTCTACCTGGTTGCTACGACCATATGATGGATCCCAGGAGCCAGATACCACCACCAACAACTACTACTACCCCAACGGAGCCTACTACTACGTGGAGACCGCCGACGACCAAGAGTAGTTTAGAACGCTCCCAGGCAGGAGGCCTTGCCTTTCCAATCGTTGTTGCTTTTGTGCTAGCCTTCTTAAGGTAGATCTTGATTAATTTATGTCAGTACTCAAATATTGTTGCTTCCGCTGACTGTTTGTACTCAAGCTTATGTATTCAAGCCCTCGAGGCCCATGGCTTGTAATATAAAGCTTGTATTATTTTATTTGTGTCTAGAGTTGTGTTGCGATATCTTCCCGTGAATCCTTGATCTTGATCGTACACATTTGCGTGTATGATTAGTGTACGATTGAATCGAGGGTGTCACACCTATTAACATTTTACCTTTAATAATCTCCTCCATACTATGATTCCTAGCAAGACCAAGTGATTTGTAGTAACTATCTAGAAATTCCATAGCAACCTCAATGGGTGGTACTTCTTTCCCATGCACAATGTCATTACGTAGCTACCATATCCTCCATACAAGCAGAATTACCATATCACGAGTTTTGTTATCACATATCGCCAAAACATGCAATATCCACTCTTTGTAGTTATCTACTAGCACATCATCCCCAAGCAATGGCCATATTCCACGCATGATTTGCCTAACTAGACACGTCTGAGTGCACACAACTGGCACATGAAAGGAGCCTTTGCTTTCACGACCACACACCCTGCAATGATCTATAGTGCCCAAATGGCGAAACAACTTGTTTTGTTCCGTCGCAAGAGCTTCCGACGCGGCCTTCCATGCAGTCATCCTCATCTTCAGAGGGACTTTACAGTGGTGCAGAGATGTGTTATACAAACGGTTTTTAACCCCTTTCCTCGATGATGTTTCGAACTGTCGCCAAGTGAGTGATTGCGATAGGGGGGTCCTTCCCACATGACCCAGAAACCGTCGGGGATAGGCCCTCCTAGCACACAGGCAGGGGAAAAATGAGCTCGTGTGCGATCGGGCGTGGCATCGAAACCCAATCGTTTTCGTTCGTATGTACATCTCACACGGTGAATCCCAGAAAACATTTCCGTTCGTATGTATATCACACACAATTTTTTTGGTGGAAAGTGCAAGGTGGCCTAGCGCAAACATTTCTCTGTCTGAAGTCGTGTGTGATTGTTAGTTGATCGAACACGCCTACTTTCTAGAAACCGTGTGGGTTGGTTGAGTTCATCACCCACGGTGCTGTCTGAGTAACCATCTGCAATAGAAAACCCCAAGAAGCAGGGTAATTAGCCTATTATTGATAATCCATGTAGTAATAAAATTGACATTTCTTACAAAACACACTAGATATTTCATATCCGTATAACGGCAGCCAGGATTTCATAATCGAATTACATCAGATAGCTTCAGCACTCAGTTACGCCATTACACAACAGCACCAAGTTTCACATGCAACATCGAAAACCTTTGGAAAGTAGCATCATATGCGGTAAAAAGACAGATCAATCTCATCTGGAAGCAGAAGGCAAATATTGAGCCTTCGGTGATGTTGAATGTCCTTGCAACTTTAGGCTAGTGGCTATGGATAATTACCCGTCCAACCTTTGTCCTCTTCAGGAAGACTTCAATATTGTATTGTGGGTGTTGAATGAATACCTTCCTCGCCTCTTGACCATGCAAGTGGTTTGAGAGGTAATCATTGGTGAACTTCTTTGAAAAGTACTGAAAACAAGGATATGCATAAATCACTGTTATAAATTTTGAAATGGCGCAAGGGGTAAAAACAAGGTAAAAGAGTTAGTACCATCCTTTAGTTGACTGATGTCTTCTTCATTGTGCAAACAAAGATCTTGTTGTTATTCTTCGTAAGTTTCTTCATCCTAACAATCTTTCTGAGTTTCTTGACTTGACTTATATTCATGGACATCTCATTTCCCCATATGCGAAATGGGTCGAACAATGGCTCTAAGCCTCTGACAGCAGGACCTACATGTGCAAGACCAAATTGTAAGAAACCTAAATATTAGAATGATTCCTGCAACTGCACAATAATGTCCTATTAACGAAAGGACCATGCATGAGCAAACCTCGACGGTAAATCGTAGTGTCTCCCATTGTTTCCCTACAACACACATAAGGAAGATCTTGATCAGGTTAACTGAGAGTTGCCATACTATCAGTAGAATATGTATTGAGTACACCCAAATTTGATTTATTTCTCACATGCATAATAATACAAAATTGTACCCACAACAAATTAAAATCAAATTGTAGAATTGAACCATACACTTAAATGGACAACAGACCAAATGAACCAAGACATTTAACTGAGCACGACATTGCAGAATGGGAACATGTACTAGAAGATAAGACAGTTAACAAAACAAAGAATGCTTGAGAACAATACTACGAAATGTAGGAATTGTTGGACCAAACTATTAACTAAATATTAAATTTCAGAGGACCAAATTGTTAACTAAACATCAGATTGCATATTAACATTACAGAGGACAAATCACTAGAAGGCACTAGTGGTGGCCTCGAGAAAACATCACGAACTGTATTTTAAAGTAGACAACCGCGTGGTGGTGTAGACGGTGGCCTCGAAGACGAGGTGCTCCTCCAAGATCTGGCGGTCGACACACATGGCAGCCATAGCGACCTCGTGCGTGCGTGCGACCGCGATTTGCTTCTCCGCTGTCAGATGCTACTGAGCTCCATGTTATACTGCGTGCAAAATGGTTGTGGGCGGTGCTTAATTGGAGGACGGGGCCAGTGATTTCGGCAAAAGGTGGCGGGCCGTCGGTCAGGGCATGTGGTACGGGGAAGGAGGAGGATGGTGTGGGCAGGGTGTGGATTACCTGACCATATCGACGAGGCCGCACAGCAAGAAGCAGGGTCAGCGGCGCTGCAAGAAGAAGGGTCGGCGGCGAGGAGGCTGAGCTGCCAGTAAGTAGCAGTGAAGGTTTGAACTTGGAAAGCAAGGAGGAACAATGGAAATGTGGCTTTCGATGGGAGGGAGGGGGCAAGGAGATAGATATTTCCGCGGTAGCAGAAAAATTCGCTCGGTGCAGCGAGAAACTGGCGCGCAAGTGTGGTTCAAGCGCGGGTGGTGGACTGTGGACGACGAAGGTTCCTGCGTAAGCCAGACAAGACGGTGCACCAAGATATTTTGTATCGCATCCCACAAGATTCTTGCTAGTAAACTGTTTGTGATATACCTGATTTTTTTCATTATGTTTTGAAAGACAAAATGGTGTTACAGAGAGAAAAGATGGTGTTTGAATTGCTAGAACATTTATGTACATTGAACATGCAACTACATGAGTGTCATGTGTAAATTTGGAATTATTCCGAGTTTATTTGGCATTTTTATGCATTAATTGAGTTTCCAGGCATCTAATGTGCATAATTCAAATTTGAACTACAAGCACGTGCTCCAGTGCATCAAAGTTTGTTGAAAAATCACATGTGTGCCTTTGGGTGAATTTATAGGTCCCATGCAAGAATGGGAATGAAATTCATACATCTGAGCGCCGTGGCTCGGCCGGGAACATTGAGAAACTTGGTTTTTAAATTTCTGTAAATTCAAACTCGCCTAAAAATCATGAAACTTGGCATGGTGTCATTTCATGGCACCAACATGCTGTGGTAAAAAAATTGGACGCATTTTGACAAGCTTTGGTATAAGCTTCTTGCAAACCGGAGCTTCTCTCAAGAAGGCTCGTGGTTCCGAGAGGGAACGTGTCACCTTCGTGTGCGAAACGACATACATTGCCTTCTCCCGCCTTAATTTTTTTACACAAGCAGCTTAGACCAAATAGGAGTTTTGTGCTAAATTTTGGAGTTATTCCGGGTTCGTTTGGCCTTTTTTATACATTAATTGAATTTCTAGGCATCTAATGTGCATAATTCAAATTTGAACTACAAGCACATGCTCTAGTGCACCAAAGTTGGTTGTTGAAAAATCACATGTGTGTCCTTGGGTGAATTTCTAGGTCCCATGCAAGAAATGGGAATGGAATTCAAACATCTGGGTGTCGTGGCTCGGCCAGAAATATTGAGAAACTTGGTTTTTTAATTCCTGTAAATCCAAAACACGCCAGAAAATCATGAAATTTGGCATGGTGTCATGACATGGCACCAACATATTGTGGTAATTTTTTTTGGCCCAATTGGGACAAGCTTTGGTATAAGCTTCTTGCAAACCGGAGCTTCTCTCAAGAAGGCTCCTGGTTCCGAGAGGGAACGTGTCACCTCCGTGTGCGAAACAACATACACTGCCTTGTCCCACCTTAATTTTTTTACACAGGCAGCTTAGGCCAAATAGGAGTTTCGTGCTAAATTTTGAAATTATTCCGGGTTCGTTTAGCCTTTTTATATATTAATTGAATTTCTGGGCATTTAATGTGCATAATTCAAATTTGAACTACAAGCACATGCTCTAGTGCACCAAAGTTGGTTGAAAAATCACATGCGTGTCCTTGGATGAATTTCTAGGTCCCATGCAAGAAATGGTTATGGAATTCAAACATCTAGGCGTCGTGGCTCGGCCAAAAATATTGAGAAACTTGGTTTTTTAATTCCTGTAAACACGCCTGAAAAATCATGGAACTCGTCATGGTGTCATGACATGGCACCAACATGCTGTGGTAATTTTTTTGGCCGAATTGGGACAAGCTTTGGTATAAGCTTCTTGCAAACTGGAGCTTCTCTCAAGAAGGCTCGTGGTTCCAAGAGGGAATGTGTCACCTCCGTGTGCGAAACGACATACACTGTCTTCTCCTGCCTTGATTTGTTTACACATGCAGCTTAGACCAAATAGGAGTTTCATGATAAATTTTGGAATTATTCTGGGTTTGTTTGGCCTTTTTTATACTTTAATTGATTTTCCAGACATTTAATGCACATAATTCAAATTTGAAGTACAAGCGCATGCTCCAGTGCGCAAAAGTTAGACGGAAAATCATTTATGTGTACTTAGGCGAATTTCTAGGTCCCATGGAAGAAGTGGGAATGGAATTCAAACATCTGGGCGTCTTGGATCGGCCGAAAACATCGAGAAACTTGGTTTTAAAATTCCCGTAAATCCAAAACTCGCCTGGAAATCATGAAACTTGGCATGGTGTCATGACATGACACCAACATGTTGTGGTAATTTTTTTGTCCGATTTGCAAAGGCGCACACATTAACAATCAACAAAGGCATTTTGGAACAAGTGTTGTCACATTACAAATCGGAAACACAAGTATTATTGAAACCGTGAGCTTTCTACTTACCATTTACGTGTCGCCACATGTCCCCTTTTTTATTGGCTAGGAGGTGCCATGCGGGGTAGCTATTTGAGTATGGGAGGCGTGCGATCAGACCCCTGTGCATGCTCATCGGGAGGAGAGCCCTTTGACCTCTATCCGTGGCCCACCTCCCTCCAAACTTTTCCATTAATGGTGCTCGAGCCCCTGTTTCATGGCATTTCTATGTCTCACTCGACTGAGATTTAAGAGAGAGAAAAGAAAATCTGAAAAGAAAGTTTTGCACGGATCTTGATGTAAGATCTGACGGACCTATATAGCATCGAGTACGATTTATAACAAGACTTATGAATATAAGGATGGTGACAGTGGATAATAATTGGCTTACATATTTAGGAAGATAATTAAAAAAGCCACATGCGGCAATGCCCGAAATACACAAGGGCAAAAGAAGAAGGAAGACAACGATCTGGCTCGCTGGTCTCTACTTTTTTGACGCATTGCTGCATGCCGTGGGAATTAGTAGTCTCCGCGGCGAGCGGCGATGAGCTCTTTCGTGTCCTCAAGACGCTGCTTGAGAGCATCCGTGGATTTTCCACCAGCCTTTGGCACTCGATGCGGAGCATGGCATTCTCGTCCATAAGTTTCTTGACGATGACGCCGGTCCTCTACAACAAGGCAGTGGTCTCCTCGTGCTGCTTTGTTGTTCCGGCAATCTACGCCCTCAGCAGGTCGCGCTCGGTGCGGAGCTTCACCTTCTCCTCCCCTAGTCCCTGGATGACGCTGGTAGCACTTTCAAATGAGGTATTCATCTCGTCCTACTGCTTCATCCAGTCGGAGATCCGACCCATCGGGTCATCGAGCATAGCGTGCATGCGCCTATGAGAGTCCTCGCCTGCCCGTGGGCCATTTTACCAGGTTGCTGCTGCACGAGCGGACATCTCTGCTGCTTTCGGGGCGCAGCGGTACATCTCAGCTACTTTCGCGGCGTGGCCGGACCAGTCTGCTGCATCGACAGCACGACGGGACCTCTGTGCTACTACAGTCGTGCGGCAGGACATGTCGGCTGCTTTCGCGGCGAGGCGGGACATCTCTCGTGCTTCCGCTTTCATGCTCGCCTCTCCCTGGTAGTAATCTCTCGACCCAAAACTCACGCTGGCCATGGCAGACGCAAGGGAACAACGATGAATGACTTGTTTGCTTTTGTGGATGAGGATCGAGTTGAGGAGGAATGTGCAATCATCTTGTAGTAGTATTTATAACTGAGTACTAATATGCTCCTAAGTGGGAAACCGTTTAGGTTTTGATCGGTGTGAACAGGTTTGCAATTAAATATAGCGTGGTAGTAATTTGGAATGTGACGGGACGCAGGCTCAAAATTTATTGACAGTTCTATAATTTCTGAGTGTGGCACTATTCTCGGACGATGTAACATGGGCACGCTTTCTCAGGAGCGTACATGGCGATTGCACCATAGGATGCACCGCAATAAGCGATGTCAGCACACATCTTGTTCTAACAATCGTGCGCGCTCGTTATTACCATTGCGCATGCTTGTTTTAATTAGAATGTGTGCCCGTCTAGCGCACACACGTTGATCTGTCTAACTGTTTCTATTTGTTGTGGTTAATCGCAAATAGTTCATCTGTGTGAAGTGTATGTCGTCAATCGCAAACATGTTGATCTAGCTGACCGTTTCTATTGTGTTGCCTAATCGCAAACGGTTCATCCATTTGAAGTGTATGCCCTCAATCGCACACACCTTCATCTGGCTGCCCGTTTCTGTTGTCCCGTCTCATCACAAACAGTTAATTCGACTGAACTGTATGCCATATATCGCAAACGCCTTCATTTGGTTGCCCATTTATGTTCTTCTTCCTCATCACAAACATTTCATTGAACTGAACCGTATGCCCCGCATCACACACGCAACTGAAATCTGAACCGTGTTTGATGTATCCGCCATCGCAAATGTTTTGCATCTTTTTTAGGTTTTTTTACATCACCGTTTTGCGATTAATGCATCACACATAGTTTCATCGAAGAATCTCTGATCGTAGTGTCGCGTTAGCAGCATCCTGCAGTAGTGTTAGCTCACCATATAAAATTCCATATAGATAGTACTCCCTCAGATGTATACTAGATGCCCCACCCACAAACGAGTCATCATGGTCTTTTGTTGTGAGACGATAGACACTTTTAACAGTGAAACTTCAGGATTTCTCTGGGAACCAAGCAAGGAAATCAACATGATTCCTCAGCGACGTACATATCCTCAAAATTTGTTGCACATCCACGTCCCAGAAATGTTGTCGGAGACACTCCAGATTCCATCCACCATGATCAAAAAGGAAATCTGAAACTCGATTAAACTGACGGTTTCTTTTCGGAGTGATCTGTCGTAGGTCGTTAACCCTAGGTATGCAAGGATCCCGTCACGTATGTACCATAGAGCCATCAACAATTCTCCAAATAATTCCTTCTTTCACTAGCTCAAGGCCATACTCAATGCCTTTCCAGAAGCCAAAGAACAACCAGTAAACATTGTATCCAGAATATTTCCGTTTGGATAATATTTTGCTCAAAGTAGTCGAGCACACAAACTATCCGGGGTTTCAATCATCCACCACGTTTGTCTAGCTAGCAGGGCTTGGTTGAAAGCGCGCATATCTCTGAATCCCGATGCCACCCTTTGATTTTGCAAGGCGCATTTTATCCCAACTGAGCCAAGCCATTTCTCTCTTTCCTTTGTCAACTCCCCATCAATATTGTCTCATCATGCGTGCTAAATCGCCACACACAGAAGCAGGCAATTTGAAGACGCTCATAAAATATGTGGGGATAGCTTGCGCAAAAGACTTAGTTAGAATCTCCTTATTACCCAAGTACATGAAATACTCGCTCCAATCTAATAGCTTCTTACTAATTCTTGCTTCAGTTGTTTCAAACCTACCTTTGTGCATCCTACCTTCTGGCACTATGGAAGGCCCAAATACTTTGGCTCAAAGACATCTTTTCTAATATCTAGGATTCTTTTAATGCCATTTGCCACTGTCTTCGAACAGTTATCAGAAAAAAGGATGGAACACTTTGAAGGGTTAAAAGTTGACCCGTGGCCGCTGCACAAGTGTTCAACAAACCTTTGACAATTGTAGTTTATTGTTCGGAAGCCCGGAAAAATAATTGAAAATCATCCAAAAATAATAAATGAGAGATCACCGGTGCACGTCCACATATCCTTACACCTTACATACTCCCGTCCATAATTGCTTTGTTGACAAGAACAGAGAAAGCATCGGCCACAAAAGAAACAAAAACAAAGATAATGGATCACCATGTCGAAGTCCTCATGAAGGTGTGAAGGAATTTAAAATTTTCCCATTAAACAGCTGGAATTTTGTCTATTTTGGGCCAGCCCAATAGCAGTTTTAGAAATTCCTAATAAATCCTAGAGGCCCACGCAGCCCATTCATGCAAGGGAAGAGGTGGAACTAAAGTTTAGTCCCACATTGCTAGTTTGGTGGGAGTTGGACCTCCTTATAAGGGAGGATGTTTCCCTACATGTATGAGCATGAAAACAAGAGGGACATTCACGCGCGCTTGTCCTTCACTGCCCGCCTCGTCACAACACGATGCGTCGCGCCGCGGGTTGAGGGAATGAGCCGAGCCGATGTCTAAATTTTTCCACGCACAACTTGTATACGAAAGGTCACACGGAAGCTCAAAAGATTTTTTCCATAGTGGAGACTGAATGCGAATGGTGTAGCCGAAGTCTCTTCGTCTCACCTTCTGATGCTGCCCTCTCACCTCTCTCTCCTGTGCCTATAAAAGGGAGGTCGCTCCTCGCCAGAGATACACACCAGAATAACACATTCCTTCTCGCCCCCATGTTTCTGAGCACTGAGCTACTGCTACGTTCTTCCCCATCCTGGCTTGCGGCATGCACCGCAGGTCAGGACAGTAGGACTATGAAACCGCACCTCTTTAATTCATGTACGGGAGAAGGGTGATAAAGTTTTGGGGACGCGACTACTGACTTCTTCGTCACGGACGCCCCGGACTCCGACGAGTACTTCCCCAATGATGACTTCTTCCCTGATGTCGACAACCTCTTCGACGACATGGCTGGCAATGACACCGATCCCAAGACTAGTGCTTCCATTGCTGCTGCACCGTACGTTCTCATGCTCTTTCTGTTTGATGTTCTGCCACAGCTTCTTGCTATAGTGTCTGCTCTAGATATGCTCGATTCTAGTTCATATATTCAGATGCTATTTACCTTCTCTCTATCAGATTGCATGACTTGTTATATCTCTGCTACAATAGTCATTTTTATCTACTATTTCCATTAATAAAATCATATGGTAAATTTCTCATATTTCCAACAATCCAAAAACCTAACCAAAGGCAATTTACCTCGAGTGGTTTTGCTGCTTCCATGAGACCTCCTATGTTTGAGGGTATCCACTATAAGAGATGGCGTGTGAGAGCAGTCTTATGGTTTCAAACCATGAGTTTCTATGACACAACTCTTGGAAAACCTGAAGGAGATTATGATGCTCAACAGGAACAAGCTTTTCAGAAAATGGATACTCTGTTTAAGGCTGCTCTCTTGAGTGTTCTTGGTGAGAACATAGTTGATGCTTATGCGTCAATTGACAATGGAAAAGATATATGAGACGCACTCGAGGCCAAGTTTGGGGTCTTGGATGCCGGCACTGAGCTGTACATCATGGAACAATTCTATGACTGCAGGATGACTGAAGAGCGCTCCGTGGTTGAGCAAGCTCACGAGATACAATCATTTGCTAGAGAACTTCAGCACTTCAATTGTATGCTACCAGGCAAGTTTGTTGCCGGAGGCATCATCACTAAGCTTCCTCCTTTGTGGAGGAACTTTGCTACCTTGCTGAAACACAAGAGACATGAGTTTTCCGTTCCGGATCTTATTGGTACTCTTGATGTGGAAGAAAAGGCGAGAGCAAAAGACACACGTGCTCGAGGTATTGAGGGAGGATCTAGTGCCAATCTGGTACAGAAGAAAAATTTCCAGCCCCACAAGTTCAAGAACAAGGGCAAGTTTGATGGTAAATCAAAGTTTGATAGGAAGAACAAGGTTGTACAACACACCAACTTCAAGAAGAAGAATGATAAGAAGAAAGGTGTTTGTCATGTGTCCAAAGATCCTGACCATTGGGCTTCTAGTTTCCCTAATCGTTATGACAAGCATCATCTTGGGAAAGGCGGCAAGACTGCTAATGTTTTCATTGGTGACACTGACATGAAGGATGTTGGGTATGGTATATTTTTATTTCCCACTATTCTTTCAGTATGTCATTCTCCTGATTGGTTGATTGACATGTGTCCTAATATGAATTGCAGTGATATTTCCATGTTTTCGTCTTATCAGACCGTAGGGACTTCAACCGCGCCGATGAGAAACGGTTCAAGTGCTTCTGTTCATGGTGTTAGCATGGTCGATCTGAAGTTTACTTTGAGGAAGATCGTGCGGCTGAAGAACGTGCATTATGTCCCCTCCGTCAATAAAAATCTTGTTAGCGGATCTCTTCTGTGTAGAGATGGCTACAAGCTTGTCTTTGAGTTGAATAAATTTGTAATATCCAAGTATGGAACTTTTGCCGGTAAAGGCTATGAGTCAGGAGGCCTCTTTCGTTTATCCTTGTCAGATGTTTGCAATTAAGTTGTTAATCATGTTTGCAATAATAGTGAATCAAATGTGTGGCATTTACGTCTTTGGCATGTTAACTTTGGTTGCATGTCGCGACTAGCGAAGTTGAAGTTAATCCCCAGTTTCACCATTGTCAAGGGATCTAAGTGTCAAGTGTGTGTGCAATCTAAGCAACCTCGTAAGTCTCATATGACTGCGGAAACAAGAAATCTTGCACCACTAGAGCTCATACATTTAGATCTTTGTGGAATGAATGGTGTGTTGACAAAATGTGGAAAGAAGTACTTTATGACGTTGATGACCCACAAGTATAGGGGATCTATCGTAGTCCTTTCGATAAGTAAGAGTGTCGAACCCAACGAGGAGCAGAAGGAAATGATAAGCGGTTTCCACCAAGGTATTTTCTGCAAGTACTGAAATAAGTGGTAACAGATAGTTTTGTGATAGGATAATTTGTAACGAGCAATAAGTAACAAAAGTAAATAAAGTGCAGCAAGGTGGCCCAATCCTTTTGTAGTAAAGGACAAGCCTAGACAAACTCTTATATGATGTAAAGCGCTCCCGAGGACACATGGGAATATCGTCAAGCTAGTTTTCATCACGTTCATATGATTCGCGTTCGGTACTTTGATAATTTGGTATGTGGGTGGACCGGTGCTTGGGTGCTGCCCTTACTTGGACAAGCATACCACTTATGATTAACCTCTATTGCAAGCATCCGCAAATACAACAAAAGTATTAAGGTAAACCTAACCATAGCATGAAACATATGGATCCAAATCAGCCCCTTACGAAGCAACGCATAAACTAGGGTTTAAGCTTCTGTCACTCTAGCAACACATCATCTACTTATTACTTCCCAATGCCTTCCTCTAGGCCCAAATAATGGTGAAGTGTCATGTAGTCGACGTTCACATAACACCACTAGAGGAGAGACAACATACATCTCATCAAAATATCGAACGAATACCAAATTCACATGACTACTAATAGCAAGACTTCTCCCATGTCCTCAGGAACAAAAGTAACTACTCACAAAGCATAAACATGTTCATAATAAGAGGGGTATTAATATGCATATAGGATCTGAACATATGATCTTCCACCAATTAAACCAACTAGCATCAACTACAAGGAGTAATTAACACTACTAGCAACCTACTAGCACCAATCCCGGACTTGGAGACAAGAATTGGATACAAGAGATGAACTAGGGTTTTGAGATGAGATGGTGCTGATGAAGATGTTGATGGAGATTGCCCTCTCCCGATGAGAGGAGCGTTGGTGATGATGATGGCGTTGATTTCCCCCTCCGGGAGGGAAGTTTCCCCGGCAGAACAGCTCCGCCAGAGCCCTAGATTGGTTCCGCCAAGGTTCCGCCTCGTGGCGGCGGAGTTTCGTCCGAGAAGATGGCTTCTTAATTTTTTTCCCATCGAAAGACTCCATATAGCAGAAGATGGCCACCAAAGGGCCACCAGGGGGCCCACGAGGTAGGGGCGCGCCCAGGGGGGTAGGGCGCGCCCCCCACCCTAGTGGGAAGTGTGTGGGCCCCTGGTGAGGTTCTTGTGCTCAGTATTTTTTATATATTTGGAAAACATCATCCGTGAAGTTTCAGGACTTTTGGAGCTGTGCAGAATAGGTCTCTAATATTTTCTCCTTTTCCAGCCCAGAATCCCAGCTGCCGGCATTCTCCCTCTTTATGTAAACCTTGTAAAATAAGAGAGAATAGGCATAAGTATTGTGACATAATGTGTAATAACAGCCCATAATGCAATAAATATTGATATAAAAGCATGATGCGAAATGGACGTATCAACTCCCCCAAGCTTAGACCTCGCTTGTCCTCAAGCGAAAAGCCAAAATCAAAAAATATGTCCACATGTTTAGAGATAGAGGTGTTGATAAAAATAAAATATGGACATGAGGGCATCATGATCATTCTTAGAACATCAACTTATATAATTCTTGTCATATAATCTCTTATGCTAGAGTAATAATTCAATCACAATATCAAGTACGAATCGTAAACTTCATTGAAAACTAACAAACTACAATCTCAGTCATTGAAGCAACTGCAATTTATCATAACACAGGAAAGAGTCAATGTATAAAAGCTTTTCAGCAAGTCCACATACTCAACTATCATATAATCTTTCACAATTGCTGACACTCACGCAATACTTATGGGTATGGAGTTTCAATCGGACACAGAGAAAGATAGGGGCTTACAGCTTTGCCTCCCAACATTTTACCTCAAGAGTAATGTCAACAGTAATAGTTCATGAAAACTCACATCCAATTAGCCATATATACCAGGATCTTTCCAACATATTATGCTTGCCAAAGGACAAAATGTAAAAAGGAAGGGTGAAGATCACTATGACTCTTATGCAATGTAGGAGATAAAAGTAAAAGATAGGCCCTTCGCAGAGGGAAGCAGAGGTTGTCATGCGCTTTTATGGTTGGATGCACAAAATCCTAATGCGAAAGAACGTCGCTTTATATTGCCACTTGTGATATGGACCTTTATTATGCAGTCTGTCGCTTTTATTACTTCCATATCACACGATCGTATAAAGCTTATTTCCTCCACACCAATCAACCATACATATTTAGAGAGCAATTTTTATTGCTTTGCACCAATGACAACTTACTTGAAGGATCTTACTCAATCCATAGGTAGATATGGTGTACTCTAATGGCAAGACTGGTTTAAGGGTATTTGGAAGCACAAGTAGTATCTCTACTTGGTGCAATGAATTTGGCTAGCATGAGGGGGAAAAGCAAGCTCATCATGTTGGAAGATCCAAGATAATATAATTCATCTCAAATGTAAAAAAACATAACCCATTATGTTGTCTTCCTTGTCCAATATCAACTCTTTAGCGTGTCATATTTTAATGAGTGC
>NC_057809.1:200957643-200958552 GCF_018294505.1 Triticum aestivum | reverse complement strand
ATGTGAGCTCATTACTCTCCATAAGACTCACATGATCCCTTTGTTTCTTTTTATTTCTTTCTCTTTTCTTTTATTCACTTAGGATCATGGCAAAATAATCAAGCCCTTGACTCAACACCAATCTTTATTATATAGCTCAGGGACTCGATTACATAGAAGGATAATAAAGCAAAACTCACAACTAGATCATACTAAGAACTTTTATTCTACTAGATCAAGATATTACCAAAAGGATCGAACTAAGAAAAACGGTAAAGATAAAAGTGATGGTGATACGATACCGGGGCACTCCCCCAAGCTTGGCAGTTGCCGACTGGAGTGCCCATACCAGAAACTCAAATCTTCTTTGTTGGTGGAGACGGTGGTGATTTTGTTGATGGCGTAGGCTTGTCGTCCTTCTTCCAAGGCATAGGCTCACCATCATAGAAAGATGACCGAGTCTCCGGGATCCTCAAATCTGCAGCCAAACTCATCCTTTTGAATCTATATTCATACTCACAGTTTTGGTTTTGTAGGTCATAGATTTGAGCTTGAAGGTGCTCAATTTTCTCGTGAAGCTTGAAGATGGTCTCCCCGATGTTGTCGGCATCCAGCTTGTGTTTGTTGGTGAATTCTGCAATCATCATGTGGTTGGAGTTGAGTCCACGCTCCACCATCCCTTGACACTTGAAAACTTGTTGCTCCATTGCTTCGAGCCTCGTCTCCATGCTTCCAGTCCCCTTCAGTCCCTTGGCATCACGGATGTGCAGTAACCCATCACGCATCTCAATGGTTTGAGGGTGTCGCTGCACCTCCGCAAGGTAAGGGTTGATGACCTTCTCAAAGAACTTGTCCTTGGGAGCACTTGGAGACGCCATGATAATCTAGATCTGTCAGAAAAATAGCTCGAAACAAAGACAAGAGATTTTT
>NC_057809.1:200905481-200957329 GCF_018294505.1 Triticum aestivum | reverse complement strand
CATACCATGGAGCAGTATGAGAAGCATTTATGACATTTAATTGCTCATCAGGAAAGCTATCATCAATAGGTAGTGGGTCATCAAGCACATTTTCTAGCCTAGACAAGTTGTCTGCGACGGGGTTCTCGGCTCCTTTTCTATCAACAATATGCAAATCAAATTCCTGTAGCAAGAGAACCCATCTAATAAGTCTAGGTTTAGCATCTTTCTTTTCCATAAGATATTTAATAGCAGCATGATCAGTGTGAATAGTTACTTTAGAATCAACAATATAAGGTCTAAACTTATCGCAAGCAAATACAACTGCTAAGAATTATTTTCAGTATTAGCATAGTTTCTTTGAGCATTGTCTAGAGTTTTACTAGCATATTGAATAACATTTAGCTTCTTATCAACTCTTTGTCCTAGAACAGAACCTACATCATAATCACTAGCATCACACATAATTTCAAAGGGTAAACTCCAATCAGGTGGCTGAACAATAGGTGCAGAGATCAATGTTTTCTTAAGTATTTCAAATGCTTCTACACAATCATCATCAAAAACAAATGGTATATCTTTTTGTAATAAATTAGTCAGGGGCCGAGAGATTTTTGAGAAGTCCTTAATGAACCTCCTATAAAAACCGGCATGACCAAGGAAACTTCTTATACCTTTGATGTCCTTGGGACATGGCATCTTTTCAATAGCATCAACCTTGGCTTTATCAACTTCAATACCTCTTTCAGAAACTTTATGCCCCAAGACAATACCTTCATTAACCATAAAGTGGCACTTTTCCCAATTCAAGACAAGATTAGTTTCTTCACATCTCTGCAAAACTCGATCAAGGTTGCTCAAGCAATCATCAAAAGAAGATCCATAGACAAAAAAGTCGTCCATGAAAACCTCACAAATCTTTTCACAAAAGTCAGAGAATATAGCCATCATGCATCTTTTAAAGGTAGCAGGTGCATTACATAAACCAAAAGGCATACGTCTATAAGCGAAAGTACCAAAAGGGCGGAGTGCTATGTCCGGATCACTAGCGAGAGTGATGATCCCGTTAGGCGCGGGCATCTTGAGCTTCATGTACCCGTAATGGGGTATTGCTTGGAAGATTGTAAACGCTTCTTGCCCTAGCAGAGCGTGATAACCGCTGCTGAACGGAGCCACATGGAACGTGACCTCTTTGGACCTGTAATTATCCAGTGTGCTGAACACCACATCTAGTGTGATTTTTCCTGTACAGCGCGCTTCCCGACTGGGGATTATTCCTCTAAAGGTTGTGCTGCTTCGCTCAATGCGGTTCCAGTCTATTTCCATTTTTTGAAGGGTTTCCTCATAAATGAGGTTCAATCCGCTGCCGCCGTCCATGAGTACCTTGGTAAGACGAAAGCCGTCCACTATTGGACTAAGGACCAATGCGGGTGGTGCTCGGGCTGTTCGGAATTTAGGTTCATCACTGGCGTTAAAGGTAATAGCCGTGTCACTCCATGGGTTTATTGTTGCTACTTTGTAGACTTCGGCAAGGCTGCGGAGTGTCCTTTTTCGCATATTATTTGATGTGAAAGTCTCGAAAACTGTTAATACCGTATTGGTGTCTCTGGGGTGGCTTTTTGTGGCCTCCGGAATTAGGAGATCTTCGCCAATTTTGGACACCTGCTGGAGTATCCAACATGCTCTAAGGCTGTGAGTTGGTGTGGCGTCCTCTGTACTGTGAATTTTACAGGGTCCATTAAGCCATCCTTCCAGTACGGTTCCATGCCCTATAAAGGGTTTTTGCTTTTTGGTGTTTGACCCGGGTGTCTGGCGATGATGCACCCTTTTGTTTCGGACTGGGTTTGTATTCAGGGCCGAATCGTCCCAAAATTTTATTTCGGTTTTCCAAGCGCTTTCCATCGCACAGTACTTTCGTACAATGGACGCCAAGTCAGCGAAGCGTGTAATATCACGGCGACTTATGGCATTGAGGATTCCCTTGTCCGTGCAATTATTGCAGAAGATTGAGATTGCGTCTTCCTCGCGGCAGTCCCTTATCCTGTTCCTAACCAGGAGGAATCTGGCCCAATAATGATGTGTTGTTCCTTTGGGCTCTTGCCTGATTTGGGATAGATCGCTTATGTTCGGGTGGGTGGGTGGAATTAAATCCGAAGCCTCACCCAATCTAAGGCTCAGAGGCCGAGGAATTTCCGAACTCGAAAATTTGGATTCCTGGATGTTGTCCAATGAATCCAACCCATCATCTGACTCTAAGTTCAGGTCTTGAGTGATATCCTCCCCTCCGCGGGTATCCGGCTTGGAGGGATCGGGAATCCGGACGTAGCTAGTCCTTAAGATAGATGAAGGGTCGCCGCACTATCCCTCTACCACGGCAACGTGATGGGTGACTTGGGGAGAGTTAATCTCTCTCAGATCGGGTTTAGGCCCAATCTGGTCGTAATCTGTAGCGACTCCCACAGCGGCGATGCGATCCAAGAGCTCGTTTATGGAGGAGAGCTCCATTGGATCTAACTACTCGGCGAGTTCCAAGTTGACATGAAGATTGTTTTTGATGGCTCGAGAGGTCATCATCGGTGCAGAAGCCGAACAGGCGGTCATAAGAAAACCACCTAGCCGGAGGGTTTGGCCGACAACCAAAGCTCCCTTAGCAACGGTGCCGTCTTTAAAGACGGGGCGAGGCATCCTTCCTGATAGCGACGACACAGAGGAACTCTTAATGAAAGCACCAATGTCGGTGTCAAAACCGGCGGATCTCGGGTAGGGGGTCCCAAACTGTGCGTCTAGGCCGAATGGTAATAGGAGGCAAGGGAGACGAAGTTTTACCCAGTTTCAGGCCCTCTTGATGGAGATAAAACCCTACGTTCTGCTTGATTAATATTGATGATATGGGTAGTACAAGAGTAGATCTACCACGAGATCGGAGAGGCTAAACCCTAGAAGCTAGCCTATGGTATGATTGTTGTTCTATATGTTGTCCTATGGACTAAAACCCTCCGGTTTATATAGACACCAGAGAGGGTTAGGGTTACACAAAGTCGGTTACAATGGTAGGAGATCTACATATCCGTATCGCCAAGCTTGCCTTCCACACCAAGGAAAGTCCCTTCCGGACACGGGACGAAGCCTTCAATCTTGTATCTTCATAGTCCAGGAGTCCGGCTGAAGGTATAGTTCGGCCATCCGGACACCCCCTAATCCAGGACTCCCTCAACAGTTATACCTCCTTTCTTAGGAACACAATGAACAGGACTTACCCATCTACTATCAACTATGGGATAGATTATACCTACTTCCAGAAGTTTTAATATTTCCTTTCTTACCACTTCTTTCATCTTCGGATTTAACCGGCGTTGGTGATCAACAACGGGTTTAGCATCAGGTTCCATATTAATTTTGTGCCGACATAGAGTGGGACTAATGCCCTTTAAATCATCAACAGTATATCCAATAGCAGCTCGGTGCTTCCTTAGAACTTTCAATAATCTTTCTTCTTCATGTTCTGAAAGGTTGGCACTAATAATAACAGGATATATCTTCTTTTCATCAAGATAAGCATATTTCAAAGTGTCTGGCGATTGTTTTAATTCAAATGCAGGATCACCTTTAGGTGGAGGAGGACCTCCCAGAGTTTCAATAGGCAAATTGTGTTTAAGAAAAGGACGTTGTTCAAAGAAATTTTTATCTATTTCATGTCTTTCATGCATATGAAAATCATTCGCATGGTCTAGCAAATATTGTTCTAAAGGATCAGTAGGTGGTACAACAATAGAAGCAAGACCAATTAATTCATCCTTACTAGGCAATTCTCTTTCATGAAGATTTTTACTAAACTTGGAAAAATTAAACTCATGAGACTCATCACCAAAGCTAACACCAACAATTTGTTTCTTACAGTCTATCTTAGCATTACTATATTCAAGAAAGGTCTACCAAAAATGATGGGACAAAAGTCATCTTGCGGGGAACCAAGAACAAAAAAATCAGTAGGTTATTTTATTTTCCCACACAAGACTTCAACATCTCTAACTATCCCAAATGGTGATATGGTGTCTCTGTTAGCTAGTTTAATAGTAACATCTATGTCTCCTAACTCTGTTGGTGTTATGTCTTTCATAATTTCTTGATATAAGGTGTAAGGAATAGCACTCACACTAGCACCCATGTCACATAAACCATGATAATAGTGATCTCCTATTTTAACTGAGATGACAGGCATGCCAACAACGGGTCTATGTTTATCTTTCTTATCAGGTTTGGCAATTGTTGCAGCTTCTTCACAGAAGTAAATAACGTGCACATCCATATCTTCTTCCAAGAGATCTTTAACCATAGCAATACTAGGTTCAACTTTAATTTGTTCATCAGGTTTAGGTGTTCTAATGCAGCTTCCGTTAACCATAGTTGAAACTTTAGCATGTTCCTTTATCCTAACACGGAAAGGTGGTTTCTCAATATAGGCAGAAGGAACAACTGGATCAACATTATAAAGTATAGTTTCTTTAACTAGTACCGGTTCTTTGATTTATTCTTTAATAGGTGGGTGATATTTAAACCACTTCTCCTTAGGGGGTTCAACATGAGTAGCAAAATATTCACAAAAGGAGGCTACTATTTCAGAGTCAAGTCCATATTTAGTGCTAAACTTTTGAAAAGCATCAGTATCCATAAAAGATTTAACACAGTCATACTTAAGTTTAATACCTGACTCTTTACCTTTGTCGAGTTCCCAATCTTCAGAGTTGCATTTAATTCTTTCCAAAAGATCCCACCGGAATTCAATAGTCTTCTTCATAAAGGAACGAGCACAATAAGTATCAAGCATGGTTTGATCATTACGAGAAAGACGAGCATAAAAATTCTGGATAATAATTTCTCTTGAGAGCTCATGATTGGGGCATGAATATAACATTGACTTAAGCCTCCCCCAAGCTAGAGCGATACTTTCTCCTTCACCAGACCAAAAATTATATATATAATTCTGATCACGATGAACTAGATGCATAGGATAAAAAATTTGGTGGAACTCCAATTTCAAACGATTCCAATTCCATGATCCAATATCATTGCATAGCCTATACCGTGCCAATGCTTTTCCTTTCAAAGATAAAGGGAAAAGCTTCTTCATAACTTTATCTCCGGGTAAAACTGCAAGCTTAAACAATCCGCAAATTGGTTCCACATATATCAAGTGCATATTAAGATGTTCGGTTCCATCTTCTGCATAAGGATTAGCTAGCAGTTGTTCTATCATACCTGAAGGAATTTCAACATCAATATTTTCAGTAGGTGCAGTAGGTTGAGGTGTCGCTAATTGTGGTTCCGGACAAGGTGAAGATACCCCGAACAAACCCCTCAAAGGATTGTTTTCCATAGTAACAAGTAACAATAAATTTCAGCACACTATATAAATGTTTCCTTACAAAAGGCGCTTCAGTCCCCAGCAATGGCGCCAGAAATAGCCTTGATGACCCACAAGTATAGCGTATCAATTGTAGCTCTTTTTGATAAGTAAGAGTGTCGAACCCAATGAGGAGCAGAAGGAAATGACAAGTAGTTTCAGTAAGGTAGTGTCTGCAAGTGCTGAAATTGTAAGTAGCAAAGTAGTTTGATAGCAAGATAATTTGTAACGAGAAAGTAACAATAGTAGTAACAAAAGTGCAGCAAGGTAGCCCAATCCTTTTGAGGCAAAGGATAGGCCAAAACTGTCTCTTATGATAAGCAAAGCATTCTTGAGGGTGCACGGGAATTTCATCTAGTCACTTTCATCATGTTGGTTCGATTCGTGTTCGCTACTTTGACAATTTGATATGTGGGTGGACCGGTGCTTAGGTGTTGTTCTTACTTGAACAAACCTCCTACTTATGATTAACCCTCCTGCAAGCATCCACAACTATGAGAAAAGTATTAAGAATAAATTCTAACCATAGCATTAAACTTTTAGATCCAATCGGTCACTTATGGAATAGCGCATAAACTGGGGTTTAAGCTTCTGTCACTCTCACAACCCATCATCTAATTGCTACTCCACAATGCATTCCCTTAGGCCCAAATATGGTGAAGTGTCATGTAGTCAACATTCACATGACACCACTAAGGGAATCACAACATACATACTATCAAAATATCGAACACATATCAAATTCACATGATTACTTGCAACATGATTTCTCCTGTGACCTCAAGAACAATGGTAACTTCTCACAAATGATAAACATGCTCATGATCAGAGGGGTATTAAATAGCATATTGGATTTGAACATATAATCTTCCACCAAATAAAACATAGTAATCAACTACAAGATGTAATCAACACTACTAGTCACCCACAAGTACCAATCTATAGTTCCGATAACAAGATTGAACACAAGAGATGAACTAGGGTTTGAGAAGAGATGGTGTTGTTGAATACGTTGATGGAGATTGCCCTCCCCAAGATGGTAGAGTGGTTGGTGATGATGACGACGATGATTTCCCCCTCTGGGAGGGAAGTTCCCCCGGTGGAATCGCTCTGCCCGAGGGCAAAAGTGCTCCTGCCCAAGTTCCACCTCGAGGCGGCGGCGCTTCGTCCTGAAAGTCCTCCTCTTATTTATTTTTCTAGGTCAAAATCTCTTATATACCAAAAGATGGGCACCAGAGGTGGGCCGAGGAGTCCACAACCCCCCAGGGCGCGCTAGGGGGCCCTGGCGCGCCCAGGTGGGTTGTGTCCACCTGGTGGCCCCCTTCTGGTAGTTATTTGCTCCAATAATTCTTATTTATTCCATAAAAAATCCCCATGAAGTTTCAGCTTGTTTGGAGTTGTGCAGAATAGGTAACCTGACGTAGCTTTTCTAGGTCCAGATTTCTAGCTGCCAAAATTCTCCCCCTTGGTATGTACCTTGCAAATTATGAGAGAAAAGGCATTAGAATTACTCCAAAAAGCTTTATTATGGATAAAAACATCATAAATAACAGTAAGAAAACATGATGCAAAATGGACGTATCAATCACCTTTAGGTGGAGGAGGACCTCCTAGAGTTTCAATAGGCAAATTGTGTTTAAGCACAGGACATTGTTCAAAGAAAATATCATCTATTTCATTTCTTTCATGCATATGTAAATCATTTTCATGGTCTAGCAAATATTGTTCTAAAGGATCAGTAGGTGGTACAGCAATAGAAGCAAGACCAATTAATTCATCCTTACTAGGCAATTCTTTTTCATGAAGCTTTCTACTAAACTTGAAAAAAATAAACTCATGAGACTCATCACCAAAATACCATCCTTCTAATTTTTTTTAGTTATTCACTGGAGCAATTATATATTGAAGTCAATCTGAGGCAAGTGTTCGGGTCTAACACCGACAGTTTGTTTCTCACAATCTATTCTAGCATTAACGGTGTTCAAGAAAGGTCTACCAAAGATAATGGGACAAAAGTCATCTTGTGGGGAACCAAGAACAAGAAAATCTGTAGGGTATTTTATTTTCCCTCACAAGACTTCAACATCTCTAACAATCCCAATTGGTGAGATAGTGTCTCTATTAGAAGTTTAATAGTAACATCTATGTCTTCTATCTCCGCGGGTGCTATGTCATTCATAATTTCTTGATATAATGTGTAAGGAATATCACTCACACTAGCACCTATGTCACATAAACCATGATAACAGTGATCTCCTATTTTAATTGAGACAACGGGCATGCCAATAACAGGTCTATGTTTATCCTTTTATCAAGTTTGGCAATTCTAGCAGCTTTTTCACAGAAGTAAATAACATGCCCATCCATATCTTCTTCCAAGAGATCTTTAACCATAGCAATACTAGGTTATACTTTGATTTGTTCATCAAGTTTAGGTGTTCTAATATAGCTTTTGTTAACCACAGTTGAAACTTTAGCGTGTTCCTTTATCCTAACAGGGAAAGGTGGTTTCTCAATATAAGTAGAAGGAACAACTGGATCAACATTATAAAGTATATTTTCTTCTTTAACTGGTACTGGTTATTTGATTTCTTCTTTAATAGGTGAGTGATATTTAAACCACTTCTCTTTAGGGAGATCAACATGAGTAGCAAATAATTCACAAAAGGAGGCTACTATCTCAGAGTCAAGTCCATATTTAGTGCTAAACTTTTGAAAAGCATCGGTATCCATAAAAGATTTAACACAATCATACTTAAGTTTAATACTTGACTCTTTACCTTTGTCGAGTTCCCAATCTTCAGAGTTGCATTTAATTTTTTCCAAAAGATCCCACTGGAATTCAATAGTCTTCTTCGTAAAAGATGATGATTTCAATGATGCTCACATAAAAGATAAGAATTGAAACATAAAGAGAGAATCATGAAGAATATGACTAGCACATTTAAGTCTAACCCACTTCCTATGCATCGGGATTTTCTGAGCAAACAATTTATGGGAATAATAATCAACTAGCATAGGAAGGCAAAACAAGCATAACTTTAAAACTTTAAGCACATAGAGAGGAAACTTGATATTATTGCAATATGTAGAAGCATATGTTCCCTCTCATAATAATTTTTAGTAGTATCATGAATGAATTCAACAATATAACCATCACATAAAGCATTATTTTCATGATGCACAAGCATAGAAATTTTACTACTCACCACATTCTTTTCATTCGAAATAGTGGGAGTAAACTCAACAAAATAACTATTGTGTGATTGAAAATTGAAATCAAGATGGCAAGTTTCATAAATATAATCATCGCTACTTTTTATAGCATAAGTGTCATCACAATAATCATCATAAGTAGGAGGCATGCTTTCATCATAATAAAATTGCACATCAAAACTTGGGGGACTAAAAATATCATCTTCATCAAACATAGCATCCCCAAGCTTGTGGCTTTGCATATCATTAGCATCATGGATATTCAAGGAATTCATACTAGCAACATTGCAATCATGCTCATCATTCAAATATTAGTGCCAAACATTTTAATGCATTCTTCTTCTAACATTTTGGCATAATTATCGGAATCCTTATTTTCACGAAAGATATTAAAAAGATGAAGCATATGAGGCAACCTCAATTCCATTTTTTTGTAGTTTTCTTTTATAGACTAAACTAGTGATAAAACAAGAAACAAAAAGATTCGATTGCAAGATCTAAAGATATACCTACAAGCACTCGCCTCCCCGGCAACGGCGCCAGAAAAGAGCTTGATATCTACTACACAACCTTCTTATTGTAGACGTTGTTGGGCCTCCAAGTGTAGAGGTTTGTAGGGAAGTAGCAAATTCCCCTCAAGTGGATGACCTAAGGTTTATCAATCCGTGGGAGGCGTAGGATGAATATGGTCTCTCTCAAAAACCCTGCAACCAAATAGAAAAGAGTCTCTTGTGTCCCCAACACACCCAATACAATGGTAAATTGTATAGGTGCACTATTTCGGCGAAGAGATGGTGATACAAGTACAATATGGATGGTATATAGGTTTTTGTAATCTGAAAATATAAAAACAGCAAGGTAACTAACGATAAAAGTGAGCGAAAACGGTATTGCAATGCGCTGAAACAAGGCCTAGGGTTCATACTTTCACTAGTGCAAGTTCTCTCAATAATAATAACATAATTGGATCATATAAATATCCCTCAACATGCAACAAAGAGTCACCCCAAAGTCACTAATAGCGGAGAACAAACGAAGAGATTATTGTAGGGTACGAAACCACCTCAAAGTTATTCTTTCCGATCAATCTGTTGGGCTATTCCTATAAGTGTCACAAACAGCCCTAGAGTTCATAGTAAAATAACACCTTAAGACACAAATCAACCAAAAACCTAATGTCACCTAGATACTCCAATGTCACCTCAAGTATCCATGGGTATGATTGTACGATATGCATCACACAATCTCATATTCATCTATTCAACCAACACAAAGAACTTCAAAGAGTGCCCAAAAGTTTCTACCGGAGAGTCAAGACGAAAACGTGTGCCAACCCCTATGCATAAGTTCACAAGGTCACACAAGTCACAAGTTGAACACCAAAACATATATCAAGTGGATCACGTGAATATCCCATTGTCACCACAGATAAGCACATGCAAGACATACATCAAGTGTTCTCAAATCCTTAAAGACACAATCCGATAAGATAACTTCAAAGGGAAAAATCAATTCATCACAAGGAGATAGAGAGGGAGAAACATAATAAGATCCAACTATAATAGCAAAGCTCGCGGTACATCAAGATCGTGCCATATCAAGAACATGAGAGAGAGAGAGATCAAACACATAGCTACTAGTACATACCCTCATCCCCGAGGGTGAACTACTCCATCCTCGTCATGGAGAGTGCCGGGATGATGAAGATGGCCACCGGTGATGGATCCCCCCTCTCGGAGGGTGCCAGAACAGGTTCCCGATTAGTTTTTGGTGGCTAGAGAGGCTTGTGGCGGCGGAACTCCCGATCTAGGTTATTTTCTGGAGGTTTCAGTATTTATAGGAATTTTTGGCGTCGGTCTCACATTAGGGGGGTCTCCGAGTCGTCCACGAGATACGGGGACGCGCCCATGGGGTAGGGCGCGCCCTCCACCCTCATGGATGGCTCGGGACTCTTCTGGCCCAACTCTTTTACTCCGGGGGCTTCTTTTGGTCCATAAAAAATCATCAAAAATTGGCATGTCAATTGGACTCCCTTTGGTATTCCTTTTCTATAGAACTCAAAAACAAGGAAAAACAGAAACTGGCACTGGGCTCTAGGTTAATAGGTTAGTCCCAAAAATCATATAAAATAGCATATAAATGCATATAAAACATCCAAGATTGATAGTATAATAGCATGGAACAATCAAAAATTATAGATACGATGGAGACGTATCATAGGTTTAGGGGTAGATAATTGTGGTTCCGATCGAGGTGAAGGTACCCCGAACAAACCCCTCAAAGGATTGTTTTCCATAGTAACATGTGACAATAAATTTCAGCACACTATAATAATGTTTCCTTACCAAAGGCGCTTCACTCTCCGGCAACGACGCCATAAAATAGACTTGATGACCCACAAGTATAGGGTATCAATTGTAGCTCTCTTCGATAAGTAAGAGTGTCAAACCCCACAAGGAATAAAAGGAAATGACAAGTGGTTTTTAGCAAGGTAATGTTTGCAAGTGCTGAAATTATAAGTAGCAGAGTAGTTTGATAGCAAGTTAATTTGTAACGTGGAAGTAACGATAGTAGTAAAAAAGTGCAGCAAGGTAGCCCAGTCCTTTTGAGGCAAAGGATAGGTCAAAACGTTTTCTTATGATAAGCAAAGTGTTCTTGAGGGTACATACACGGGAATTTCATCTAGTCACTTTCACCATGTTGGTTCGATTTCTGTTCGCTACTTTGATAATTTCATATGTGGGTGGACCGGTGCTTAGGTGTTGTTCTTACTTGAACAAACCTCCTAATTATGATTAACCCTCCCGCAAGCATCCACAACAATGAGAAAAGTATTAAGAATAAATTCTAACCATGGAATTAAACTTTTGGATCCAATCGGTCCCTTCCGGAATAGCGCATAAACTGGGGTTTAAGCTTCTGTCACTCTCGCAACCCATCATCTAAATGCTACTCCACAATGCATTCCCTTAGGCCCAAATATGGTGAAAAATCATGTAGTCGACGTTCACATGACACCACTAAGGGAATCACAACATACATACTATCAAAATATTGAACACATATCAAGTTCACATGATTACTTGCGACATGACTTCTCCCGTGACCTCAAGAACAAAAGTAACTACTCACAAATGATAAGCATGCTCAAGATCAAAGGGGTACTAAATAGCATATTCGATCTGAACATATAATCTTCCACCGAATAAACCATATAGTAATCAATTACAAGATGTAATCAACACTACTAGTCACCCACAAGCACCAATCTATAGTTCCGGTAACAAGATTGAACACAAGATATGAACTAGGGTTTGAGATTAGATGGCGTTGTTGAAGATGTTGATGGAGATTTCCCTCCCCAAGATGGGAGAGTTGTTGGTGATGATGATGACGATGATTTCCCCCTCAGGGAGGGAACTTCCCCCGGCGGAATCGCTCCGTCGAGGGCAAAAGTGCTCCTGCCCAAGTTCCACCTCGAGACAGTGGCACTCCGTCCCAAAAGTCCTCTCTTTATTTTTTTTCTAGGTAAAATGACTTATATACCAGAAGATGGGCACCGGAGGTCGGCCTGGGTGAGCACAACCCACCAGAGCACGCCTGGGATCCCCGGCGCACCTAGGTGGGTTGTTCCCACCTTGTGGGCCACCCATGGTAGTTATTTACTCCAATATTCATCATATATTTGATAAAAAATCTCCGTGAAGTTTTAGCTTGTTTTGAGTTGTGCAGAATAGGTGGCCTGGCGTAGCTTTTCCAGGTCCAGATTTCTAGCTGCCAGAATTCTCCCTCTTTGTGTATACCTTGCATAATCAATTACAACATGTAATCAACACTACTAGTCACCCACAAGCACCAATCTAAGGTTCGGGTACAAAGATTGAACACAAGAGATGAACAAGGGTTTGAGAGGAGATGTTGTTGTTGAATATGTTGATGGAGATTGCCCTCCCAAGATGGGATAGTTGTTGGTGATGATGATGACTATGATTTCCCCCTCCGGGAGGGAGGTTCCCCCGACGGAATCACTCCGCCGGAGGGCAAAAGTGCTCCTGCCAAAGTTCCGCCTCAAGACGACGGCGCTTCATCCTGAAAATCCTCCCCTCATTTTTCTAGGTCAAAATGACTTATATACCAGAAGAGGGGCACCGGAGGTAGGCCGAGGAGGGCACAACCCACCAGGGCGCGCCCAGTTGAGTTGTGCCCAGCTAGTGGGCCCCCTCTGGTAGTTATTTCATCCAATAATTCTTAAATATTTTGTAAAAAATCTCCGTGAAGTTTTAACTCATTTGGAGTTGTGCAGAATAGGTGGCCTGACGTAGCTTTTTCAGGTCCAGAATTCTCATGTCTACTACGCAACTTTATTCTTGTAGACATGTGTTGGGCCTCCAAGCGCGGAGTTTTGTAGGACATTAGCAATTTTCCCTCAAGTCGATGACCTAAGGTTTATCAATCCATTAGAGGTGTAGGATGAAGATGGTATCTCTCAAACGACCCTGCAACCAAATACAAGAAATCTCTTGTGACCCCAACAAACCCAATACAATGGCAAATTGTATAGGTGCACTAGTTCGGCGAAGAGATGGTGATAAAAGTGTAATATTGATGGTAGAAATATATTTTCATAATCTGAATAAATAAAAACAACAAGGTAGCAAATAGTAAACGGGCACAAAAATGGTATTGCAATGCTTGAAAATGAGGCCTAGGGTCCGTACTTTCGCTAGTGCAATCTCTCAACACTGCTAATATAATTGGATCATATAACCGTCCCTCGACGTGCACCGAAGAATCACTCCAAAGTTCCTATCTAGTGGAGAACATAAGAAGGAATCATTTGTAGGGTACGAAACCACCTCAAAGCTATTCTTTCTGATCAATCTATCCTAGAGTTCGTACTAAAATAACACGAAGCTATTCTTTCCGATCGATCTAACCAAGAGTTCATACTAAAATAACACCAAAGCAAATTCAGATTCATAATATTCAATCCAACACAACGAACTTCAAAGAGTGCCCCAAGATTTCTATCGGAGAAACAAAGACAAGAACGTGCATCAACCCCTATGCCTAGATTACCCCAATGTCACCTCGGGAATCCGCGAGTTCAGTGCCAAAATATATATCAAGTGAATCAATACGATACCCCATTGTCACCACGAGTATTCATATGCAAGACATATATCAAGTGCTCTCAAATCCATAAAAGTATTCAAATCGATAACAACGAAATCTCAAAGGGAAAAACTCAATTCATCACAAGAAGATAGAGAGGGGAAAACACCATATGATCCGACTATATTAACAAAGCCCGCAATACATCAAGATCGGGACATCTCAAGAACATGAGTGAGAGAGAAAGAGAGATTAAACACACAGCTACTGGTGCAAACGCTCAGCCCCGAGGGTGGACTACTCCCTCCTCATCGTGGTTCCCACCGAGATGATGAAGATGGCCACTGGTGATGATTTCCCCCTCCGGCAGAGTGCCGGAACGGGGTCTAGATTGGTTTTCAGTGGCTACAGAGCCTTGCGGTGGCAGAACTTCTGATCTAGGTTAACCCTAAGGGTTTCTGGAATTTTTGGGAATTTATAGGGTAAAGAGGGGGTGCGGGAGGCCACCGAGGTGGGCACAACCCACCTAGGCGCGCCCGGGCCCCCAGGAGCGCCCTGGTGGGTTGTGCCCCCCTCGGGGCACCCCCAGGTGCTGCTCTGGCCTATCCTGGGTGTTCTGGTCCATAAAAATTCTCCAAAAAGTTTCGCGGTGTTTGGACTCCGCTTGATATTGATTTTCTGTGATGTAAAAAACAAGCAAAAAACAGCAACTGGCACTGGGCACTGGGTCAATAGGTTAGTCCCAAACAATGATATAAATTGCTATAAAATGATAGTAAAACATCCAAGAATGATAATATAACAGCATGAATACTTCATAAATTATAGATATGTTGGAGACGTATCAGCATCCCCAAGCTTAATTCCTACTCGTCCTCGAGTAGGTAAATGATAAAAGAAATAATTTATGAAGTGTGAATTCTAGCAAAGTGCATAAGTTTGATCAATGATAATTTCAATCACTTTTCCTAGCATCATAACAACAATTATTTCTTATAAAACTTCTCATGTTAAAGTAGCAACCAATTCACATGTTAAGGTTCAGACAATGAACTCTATTGAAACTCAACAACCTATGTTCTCAGTCATCAAGCAATTGCAATTCAACTTATTCAACAGAGTCTAAGTAAGAGCTCCACATACTCAACTATCATATAGTATTCTATGATTGCTAACACTCACCTCATACTCATGAGCAAAACGTTTCAACCGGACACATAGAAAGATAGGGGCTTATAATTTTGCCTCACAACGTATTCACCTCAAGGGTGATGTCAACAATAATAACTCATGCTACCCATATCCAACTGGATATATGTGCCTAGATCTTTCCTCGCCACATGATGCTTGCCAAAAGAGAAAAATAAAAAGGAATAGAGAGAAGAACTTTGACTCTTTGCATAAGAGTAAATACATAAAAGTAAAAGATAGGCCCTTCGCAGAGGGAAGCAGAGGTTGCCATGCGCTTATTTGTTTGTATGCTCAACCCCTTAGTGCAAAAGAATGTCACATTGTATTGCCCCTTATGATAGCAACCTTTATTATGCAGTCTGTCGCTTTTATTATTTGCCATCACAAGTTCGTACGACGCTCAATTTTCTCTTACACTAAATGATCTAACACTTTTAGAAGCAATTTTTATTGCCTTATTGCACCGATGACAACTTACTTGAAGGATCTTGCTCAATTCTTAGGTAGGTATGGTGGACTCTTGAAAATAAGATTTGGGTTCAAGGGTTTTTGGATGCACAAGTAGTATCTCTACTTGGTGCGGAGTTTTTGGCTAGCAAATATGGGGGGCAAGCACCACATATTGAAGGATCTATGACAATATAACTTCTATATAAATATGAACAAACATAAACCATTATGTTGTCTTTCTTGTCCAACATCAAAAAATTTGGCATATAATATTTTGATGGGGGCTCACAATCACAAAAGATTTCCATGATAGTGTATTTGCATGTGAAACTCTCTTCCTTATACTAATTATTCGTGAGTTGCTTGTATGACCAATATTGTGATTGTCAAACCTCAAAAGATTTCACTTTCTAAACCCAATGTGAAGCTACCACTAGGCATGATATGATTTCAACTACATGACATTCAATTTATTTAACAATTTACTCATAGGATATAAGTGAAGCACAAGAGTAAATGACAAGCTACTCCAAAAAGATAAAAGTGAAGATCATGAGCATAATATTTATTTCTCTCAAATTAATTTAATTGAATCAAGAGAGAATTTATTAAAAAATGCTAAAGCACACCATGCTCAACAAGATATAAGTGAAGCACTAGAGCAATTCTATAGAAAAGAGCTTCGTTGACGGGATGTGCGTGCCGCTTACCTAGCCTCCCTGGCAACTATTTCAGGACTCTATTTTATTTTTAAAACTTCCATATCTAAGTATTTTATTAAAATAGAAAGAAAAAACAAAATAAAAATGGCATTCTAAGAATAGCAAACATCATGTGAAGAAGCAAAAACTTAGGCTCAACCGGTACTAACCGATAATTGTTGAAAAAGAAAGGTCGGATGCCTACCGGGGCATCCCCAAGCTTAGATGCTTGAGACTTCTTGAAATATTATATTGGGGTGCCTTGGGCATCCCCAAGCTCGAGCTTTTGTGTCTCCTTAATTCCTCTCATATCACGGTTTTCCTAAATCTCAAAAGCTTCATCCACACAAAAACTCAACAAGAACTCGTGAGATAAGTTAGTATAAACCAATGCAAAAACCTTATCATTCTCTAACGTAGAAAATCACTAAAATTATTATTCAACATTGCACACTAAATTCCTCTGCATATTTAATACTCATATCCTCAAACAGAATCATTAAACAAGCAAGCATATGCAAACATAATAGCAATCTGCCAAAACAGTACAGTCTGTAAAGAATGCAAGAGTATCAATACTTATTAAACTCCAAAGATTATGAAAAATTACCACACTGTAGAAAATTTATCAGAGCTTATTTTGCAAGTTTCAACATTTTATCACATTCTAACTTTTCCAGGGAATTTTTGCAACAGCGGTAAACTTTCTGTTTTCAAACAGCAACATGTAGACTTGTAAAATAAGCATAGTAAAGGATATCAGTGCCACTTTTATTGAAATAAAAGATGCAAAAAATTATTCTAAATAACAGCAAGAAAATCCTAACAAAATAAATTGATGCTCCAAGCAAAACACATATCATGTGATGAATGAAAACATAGCTCCAAGTGAGGTTACCGATAATGTTGGAGCCGAAAGAGGGGATGCCTTCCGGGGCATCTCCAAGCTTAGTTGCTTGGATCTTCCTTGAATATTACCTTAGGGTGACTTGGGAATCCCCAAGCTTAGGGTCTTGTCACTCCTTATTCTCCTCATATCGACATCTCACCCAAAACTTGAAAACTTCAATCACACAAAACTTAACGGAACTTTGTGAGATAGGTTAGTATGATAAAGAGCAAACCATTTCACTTTCGTTCTGTCAAAGACAAGATTCATAATTGTTTCCACACAATTCCTACTGCAGCATATCATTTCCACAATTTATATTGAGCAATATAAGCCATAGAAACTAGAAAACAAGCAAACAATGCATTGAAAACAGAATCTGTAAAAAACAGAACAACATGTAGTAATTTGTACTCTAACCATACTTCTGCTACTACAAAAATTCTGAAAATTTAGGAAAGCCTGGGAAATTTGTCTATTAATCTTCTGCGAAAAGAATCAGCATTTTATCACACTTCTGTTAAAAATTATAATTGTTTCCTGAGCGCAAAAGTTTCTATTTTTCAGCAAGATCAAATCAACTATCACCGTAAGCCATCCCAAAGGTCTTACTTGGCACTTTATTGAAATGAAAGCAAGAAAACATGATTAATACATTAGTTTAATCATTTGAAGACACAAAAATAGTAGGGGTAGTTGGGTTGTCTCCCAACAAGCGCTTTTCTTTAATGCCTTTTAGCTAGGCATGATGATTTCAATGATGCTCACATAAAAGATAAGAAATGAAACATGAAGAGAGCATCATGAAACATATGACTAGCACATTTAAGTCTAACCCACTTCCTATGCATAGGGATTTTATGAGAAAACAACTTACGGGAACAAGAATCAACTAGCATAGGAAGGCAAAACAAGCAAAACTTCAAGATCGTTAACACATAGAGAGAAAACTTGATATTATTGCAATACCTACAAGCAAATGTTACTCTCTCATAATAATTTTCAGTAGCATCATGAATGAATTCAACAATATAACTATCACATAAAGCATTCTTTTCATGATCCACAAGCATAGAAATTGTATTACTCTCCACATAAGCATATTTATTCTCATGAATAGTAGTGGGAGCAAACCCAACAAAATAACTATCATGAGAGTGAAAATTAAAATCATGATGACATGTTTCATGGTTATAATTATTCTTTATAGTATACATGTCATCACCATAATCATCATAGATAGCAACTTTGTTATCATAGTCAATTTAAGCCTCATCCAAAATGGTGGATTCATCACTAAATAAAGTCATGACCTCTCCAACTCCACTTTCATCATTATAATCATCATAAATAGGATGCATGAAATCATTATAACAAAATTCCACATCAAAACTTGGGGGACTAAAAATATCATCTTCATCAAACATAGCATCCCCAAGCTTATGGCTTTGCATATCATTAGCATCATGGATATTCAAAGAATTCATACTAACAACATTGCAATCATGCTCATCATTTATACCAAACATTCTATTGAATTCTTCTTCTATCAATTGAGCATTATTTTCATTTCCATCATTTTCATGAAATACATTATAAAGATGAATAATATGATGCAACCTCAGTTCCATTTGTTTGTAGTTTTCTTTTATACACCAAACTAGTGATAAAACAAGAAACTAAAAGATTTGATTACAATATCTAAAGATATACCTTCATGAACTCACCTCCCCAGCAACGGTGCCACAAAATAGCTTCATGTCTACTATGCAACTTTATTCTTGTAGACGTGTTGGGCCTCCAAGCGCAGAGTGTTGTAGGATAGTAGCAATTTCCCCTCAAGTGGATGACCTAAGGTTTATCAATCCGTGAGAGGTGTAGGATGAAGATGGTCTCTCTCAAATGACCTTGCAACCAAATACAAGAAATCTCTTGTGTCCCCAACACACCCAATACAATGGCAAATTGTATAGGTGCACTAGTTCGGCGAAGAGATGGTGATAAAAGTGTAATATTGATGGTAGAAATATATATTTTATAATCTGAATAAATAAAAACAACAAGGTAGCAAATAGTAAACGGGCACAAAAATGGTATTGCAATGCTTGAAAATGAGGCCTAGGGTCCGTACTTTCGCTAGTGCAATCTCTCAACACTGCTAATATAATTGGATCATATAACCGTCCCTCAACGTGCACCGAAGAATCACTCCAAAGTTCCTATCTAGCAGAGAACACAAGACGGAATTGTTTGTAGGGTACGAAACCACCTCAAAGCTATTCTTTCCGGTCAATCTATCCTAGAGTTTGTACTAAAATAACACGAAGCTATTCTTTCCGATCGATCTAACCAAGAGTTCATACTAAAATAACACCAAAGCAAATTCAGATTCATAATATTCAATCGAACACAAAGAACTTCAAAGAGTGCCCCAAGATTTCTATCGGAGAAACAAAGACAAGAACGTGCATCAACCCCTATGCATAGATTACCCCAATGTCACCTCGGGAATCCGCGAGTTGAGTGCCAAAACATATATCAAGTGAATCAATACGATACCCCATTGTCACCATGGGTATTCATATGCAAGACATATATCAAGTGCTCTCAAATCCATAAAAGTATTCAATCTGATAACAACGAAATCTCAAAGGAAAAAACTCAATTCATCACAACAAGATAGAGAGGGGAAAACACCATATGATCCAACTATATTAACAAAGCCCACGATACATCAAGATCGTGACATCTCAAGAACACGAGAGAGAGAGAGAGAGATTAAACACATAGCTACTAGTACAAACCCTCAGCCCTGAGGGTGGACTACTCCCTCCTCATCGTGGTCGCCGCCGGGATGATGAAGATGGCCACCGGTGATGATTTCCCCCTCCGGCAGAGTGCCGAAACGGGGTCTAGATTGGTTTTTGGTGGCTACAGAGCCTTGCGGTGGCGGAACTTCTGATCTAGGTTAACCCTGAGGGTATCTGAAATTTTTGGGAATTTATAGGGTAAAGAGGGGGTGCGGGAGGCCACTGAGGTGGGCACAACCCACCTGGGCGTGCCTGGGCCCCCAGGCGTGCCCTGGTGGGTTGTGCCCCCTCGAGGCACCCACCAGGTGCTGCTCTAGCCCATCCTGGGTGTTCTGGTCCATAAAAATTCTCCAAAAAGTTTCGCGGTGTTTGGACTCCATTTGATATTGATTTTCTGCGATGTAAAAAACAAGCAAAAAACAGCAACTGGCACTGAGCACTTAGTCAATAGGTTAGACCCAAAAATGATATAAAGTTGCTATTAAATGATTGTAAAGCATCCAAGAGTGATAATATGACACATTGGAGACGTATCAAATTCCAGCTGCCCGTATTATCCCCCTTTGTGTGAACCTTGCATATTATGAGGGAAAAGGCATTAGAATTACTCCATAAAACATTATTATGCATAAAAACATAATAAATAACAGTAGGAAAACATGATTCGAAATTGACGTATCAACCGTCGAGGGTCTGTATCTTTCTGCAGAGCTTCCAGGCAAGCAAACCCCCCTTGATCATTCTGGTATCACCCATTTCTTTCCCTCTCATGCTTGCATTAGAACTACTACTGCTTTTATATGATCCTATTCTGATGCATATCCTGTGTTTTGTCACCTGCTTTCATGCATTACCCGTTTATCCTAAACTGCTTAGTATAGGTTGGCTAGTGATCCATCAGTGACCCCTCACCTTGTCCCAGTTGTCCCGCTTTATGTTCGATGACTCAAGCAACATGATGGACGACCAACCCCTGACACCGCACATCACCCCCCCTTAGTTGTATGACTCTGCAGCGTCACTATCGAGTGCCAAGGGTGATACCTCGTCAGCATTTCCGATGTTAACCCTGTAGTGTAGCTATTCGGTCGTGGTCATCGAGGGTGATTCCCCCTTCACCACTTCCGATAATGACTCAGTCGTGCAACCCTTCAAGTGTGGACCATCGAGGGCGATTCCTCCAAGTCTAGCTTGAGGGTTACATTGAGTGGGAATCCATCGAGGGTGATTCCTCGGGTTTCCCCCCTTGCTGTCTTGGACACACAGTTACTTTGACTTTACCATAGAACCATGACTGAAGTTGGGTCGGCCCCGAGGGGTACCCGCGAGAGAATTGTGATGTCGGGTTGACCGTGAGTGTACTCGCGAGTTGATGTGTAGTCGGGTTGATCTAGAGGATACCCACGAGTTTCCCATGTGGCGTGGCCGGGCATTCTTAGCCCTTGTCGCAAGTCCGTGAGACGGGGTGACGAGACCACATATCGTGGATCATTGATCGTTATCGCGCTCTCCCAAGACACCAACGATTTGGATATTTGATCCGAGGCCCCTGGCCTTTTTTGCACTGAGCACCACACGGGAATAAGTATGGGCACTCTATGTCGTATGTATCAGTCGAAGCTCTTCAGACGTCAGCGACTGTGTGGGGCGTGCTACCTCTTGATCACTGTGTTGGTTTTCCCTTGAAGAGGAAAGGGTGATGTAGCAAAGTAGTGTAAGTATTTCCCTCAGTTTTTGAGAACCAAGGTATCAATCCAGTAGGAGACTACACGCAAGTCCCTCGTACCTACACAAACAAATAAGAACCTCGCAACCAACGCGATAAAGGGGTTGTCAATCCCTTCACGGTCACTTACGAGAGTGAGATCTGACAGAGATAATAATAATAAGATAAATATTTTTGGTATTTTTATGATATAGATTGAAAGTAAAGATTGCAAAATAAACGGTGCCAGAAATAGCTTTTTGACGGGAGATTAATATAAAGGAGAATAGACCCGGGGGACATAGGTTTCACTAGTGGCTTATCTCAAGATAGCATAAGTATTACGGTGGGTGAACAAATTACTGTCAACAAATTGATAGAAAAGTGCATAATTATGAGAATATCTAGGCATGATCATGTATATAGGCATCGCGTCCGCGACAAGTAGACCAAAACGATTCTGCATCTACTACTATTACTCCACACATCGACCGCTATCCAGCATGCATCTAGAGTATTAAGTTCATGAGAACAAGGTAATGCATTAGGCAAGATGACATGATGTAGAGGGATAAACTCAAGCAATATGATATAAAACCCATCTTTTTATCCTCGATGGCAACAATACAATACGTGCCTTGCTGCCCCTGCTGTCACTGGGAAAGGACACCGCAAGATTGAACCCAAAGCTAAGCACTTCTCCCATTGCAAGAAAGATCAATCTAGTAGGCCAAACCAAACTGATAATTCGAAGAGACTTGCAAAGATAACCAATCATACATAAAAGATTTCAGAGAAGAATCAAATATTGTTCATAGATAAACATGATCATAAACCCACAATTCACCAGATCTCGACAAACACACCGCAAAAAGAGTTACATCGAATAGACCTCCAAGAAGATCAAGGAGAACATTGTGTTGAGATCCAAAGAGAGAGAAGAAGCCATCTAGCTAATAACTATGGACCCGAAGGTGTGAGGTAAACTACTCACACATCATCGGAGGGGCCATGGAGTTGATGTAGAGGCCCTCCGTGATCGATTCCCCCTCCGGGGGAGCTCCGGAAAAGGCCCCGGGATGGGATCTCTTGGGTACAGAAGGTTGCGGCGGTGGAAATAGGGTTTCATGGTGCTCTTGGATGTTTTCGGGGTATATGAATATATATAGGAGGAAGAAGTAGGTCGGTGGAGCCACGAGTGGCCCACGAGGGGGAGGGCACGCCCAGGGGGTAGGCGCGCCCCTGCCTCGTGGCCTCCTCGTTGGTTGCTTGACGTCCACTCCAAGTCCCCTGGATCACGTTTGTTCCAAAAATAACTCTCCCGAAGGTTTATTCCGTTTGGATTCTGTTTGATATTCCTTTTCTGCGAAACACTAAAATAGGCAAAAAAACAACAATTTGCACTGGGCCTTGGGTTAGTAGGTTAGTCCCAAAAATAATATAAAAGTGTATAAATAAGCCCATTAACATCCAAAACAGACAATATAATAGCATGGAACAATCAAAAATTATAGATACGTTGGAGACGTATCAAGCACCCCCAAGTTGAATTCCTACTCGTCCTCGAGTAGGTAAATGATAAAAACAGAATTTTTGATGTGGAATGCTACCTAGCATAATTCTCAATGTAATTTTCTTTATTGTGGCATGAATGTTCAGATCCGAGATATTCAAGACAAAAGTTTAATATTGACATAAAAATAATAATACTTCAAGCATACCAACTAAGCAATCATGTCTTCTCAAAATAACACGGCAAAAGAAAGTTCATCCCTACAAAATCATATAGTTTGGTCATGCTCCATTTTCGTCACACAAATATGCTCTCATGTTGCACAACCCCGATGACACGCCAAGCAATTGTTTCACTTTAGTAATCTCAAACTTTTTTCAACTTTCACGCAATACATGAGCGTGAGCCATGGATATAGCACTATGGATGGAATAGAATAATGATAGGGGATTATGTGGAGAAGACAAAAAAGGAGAAAGTCTCACATCGACGAGGCTAATCAACAGGCTAGGGAGATGCCCATCAATTGATGTCAATGCAAGGAGTAGGGATTGTCATGCAATGGATGCACTAGAGCTATAATGTATGAAAGCTCAACAAAAGAAACTAAGTGGTGTGCATCCAACTTGCTAGCTCACGAAGACCTAGGGCATTTGAGGAAGACCATTGTTGTAATATACAAGCCAAGTTCTATAATAAAAAACTCCCACTAGTATATGAAAGTGACAAAACAAGAGACTCTCTATCATAAAGATCATGGTGCTACTTTGAAGCACAAGTGTGGAAAAAAGGATAGTAGCATTGTCCCTTTTTTGGCCTTTATTTTTTTAGCCTTTATTCTCTTTTTTATTTTTTATTTGGGACAATGCTCTATTAATGATGATCATCACACTTCTATTTATTTACAACTCAATGATTACAACTCGATACTAGAACAAAACATGACTCTATATGAATGCCTCCGGCGGTGTACCGGGAAGGGCAATGAATCAAGAGTGACATGTATGATAAATTATGCATGGTGGCTTTGCCACAAATACGATGTCAACTACATGATCATGCAAAGCAATATGACAATGATGAGGCATGTCATAAATGAAACGGTGGAAAGTTGCATGGCAATATATCTCGGAATGGCTGTGGAAATGCCATAATAGGTAGGTATGGTGGCTGTTTTGAGGAAAATATAAGGAGGTTTATGTGTGATAGAGCGTATCATATCACGGGGTTTGGATGCACCGGCGAAGTTTGCACCAACTCTGAAGGTGAGAAAGGGCAGTGCACGGTGCCGAAGAGGCTAGCAATTATGGAAGGGTGAGAGTGCGTATAATCCATGGACTCAACATTAGTCATAAAGAACTCACATACTTATTGCAAAAATCTACAAGTCATAAAAAACCAAGCACTATGCGCATGCTCCTTGGGGATAGATTTGTAGGAAAAGACCATCGCTCGTCCCCGACCGCCACTCATAAGGAAGACAATCAAAGAACACCTCATGTTTCAAATTTGTTACACAACGGTTACCATACGTGCATGATACGGGACTTGCAAACTTCAACACAAGTATTTCTCAAATTCACAACTACTCAACTAGCACAACTCTAATATCACCACCTTTATATCTCAACACAATTATCAAGTATCAAACTTCTCATAGTATTTAATGCACTTTCTATGATAGTTTTTATTATACCCATCTTGGATGCCTATCATATTAGGACTAGTTTCATAACCAAAGCAAATTACCATGCTGTTCTAAAGGACTCCCAAAATAATATAAGTGAAGCATGAGAGATCAATAATTTCTATAAAATAAAACCACCACCGTGCTCTAAAAGATATAAGTGAAGCACTAGAGCGAAATTATCTAGCTCAAAAGATATAAGTGAAGCACATAGAGTATTCCAATAAATTCTGATTCATGTGTGTCTCTCCCAAAAGGTGTGTACAGCAAGGATGATTGTGGTAAACTAAAAATCAAAGACTCAAATCATACAAGACGCTCCAAGCAAAACACATATCATGTGGTGAATAAAAATATAGCCTCAAGTAAAGTTACTGATAGAAGAAGACGAAAGAGGGGATGCCTTCCGGGGCATCCCCAAGCTTAGGCTTTTGGTTGTCCTTTAATTTTATCTTGGGGTGCCATGGTCATCCCTAAGATTAGTCTCTTGCCACTCCTTTTATAATCCATCAAATCTTTACCCAAAACTTGAAAACTTCACAACGCAATACTTAAACAGAAAATCTCATGAGCTCCGTTAGTAAAAGAAAACAAACCACCATCATAAGGTACTGTAATGAACTCATTATTTATTTATATTGGTGTTAAACCTACTATATTCCAACTTCTCTATGGTTCATAACCTCCGATACTAGCCATAGATTCATCAAAATAAGCAAACAACACACGAAAAACAGAATCTGACAAAAACAGAACAGTCTGAAGTAATCTGTAGGTTTAGAATACTTCGGTAATCCCAAAAATTCTAAAATAAATTTCTGGACGTGAGGAATTTATCTATTAATCATCTTCAAAAATAATCAACTTAATCTCACTCTCCAGTAAAAAAATGGCAGCAAATCTCGTGAGCGCTAAAGTTTCTGTTTTTTACAGCAAGATCGCAAAGACTTTCCCCAAGTCTTCCCAAAGGTTCTACTTGGCACAAATACTAATTAAAAGCATAAAACCACATATATACAGAGTCTAGATGAATTATTTATTACTAAACAGAACCAAAAAGTAAGAAACAAAAATAAAATTGGGTTTCCTCCCAACAAGCGCTATTGTTTAACGCCCCTAGCTAGGCATAAAAGCAAGAATATATCTAGGTATTATCATCTTTGGTATGCAATCCATAAGTGGCTCTCATAATAGATTCATAAGGTAATTTAATTTTCTTTCTAGTAAAGTGTTCCATGCCTTTCCTTAACAGAAATTGGAATCTAATATTCCCTTCTTTCATATTAATAATTGCACCAATCGTTCTAAGGAAAGGCCTACCAAGAATAATAGGACATGTAGGATTGCAATCAATATCAAGAACAATGAAATCTATGGCACATAATTACTATTTTCAACAATAAGAACATCATTAATCCTTTCCAAAGGTTTCTTAATAGTGGAATCCGCAAGGTGCAAATTTAAAGAACAATCATCAAATTCACATAAACCTAACACATCACACAAAGTTTTTGGAATCGTGGAAACACTAGCACCCAAATCACATGAAGCATAGCATTCATGATCTTTAATATTAATTTTAATAGTAGGTTCCCACTCATCATAAAGTTTTCTAGGGATAGAAACTTCCAATTCAAGCTTTTCTTCATAAGATTGCATTAAAGCATCAACGATATGTTTAGTAAAAGCCTTATTTTGATTATAAGCATGCGGAGAATTTAGCACGGATTGCAAACAAGGAAATACAATATATTAAAGAAAAATTATCATAATTAAATTCCTTGAAATCCAAAATAGTGGGTTCATTGCTATGTAAAGTTTTGACCTCATCAATCCCACTTTTACCAATTTTAGCATCAAGATCTAAAAACTCCGAATCATTGGGGCACCTTTTAACTAAAGTTGACTCATCTCCAGTCCCATAATTATCAAGATTAATATTGAAAAACAAAAATTTAATAGGAGACACATCAATCACTTTTATTTCTTCATCCTTATTATCATCAAAACTAGAAGAACACACTTTCACAAAGCAATATTTTTTAGCACGCATCCTAGCGGTTCTTTCTTTGCACTCATCAACGGAAATTCTCATAGCTTTGAGAGACTCATTGATATCATGCTTAGGTGGAATAGATCTAAGTTTCAAAGAATCAACATCAAGAGAAATTATATCCACGTTCCTAGACAACTCATCAATCTTAGACACTTTTTCTTCAATCAAGGTATTGAAACTATTTTGTGAACTAATAAATTCTTTAATATTAGATTCAAAATTAGAGGGCATCTTATTATAATTTCCATAAGAATTGTTGTAGGAATTACCATAGTTATTAGAGGAATTACTAGGAAACGGCCTAGGATTAAAATTACCTCTATACGTGTTATTACCAAAATTGTTCCTACCAACAAAATTCACATACATAGATTCATTATTATTCCCAATCAAAGTAGACAAAGGCATATCATTAGGATCAGAAGAAACACTCTTATTAGCAAACAATTTCGTAAGTTCATCCATCTTTCCACTCAAAACATTGATTTCTTCTATAGCATGCACCTTTTTACTAGTAGATCTTTTAGTGTGCCATTGAGAATAATTAACCATAATATTATCTAGGAGTCTAGTAGCTTCTCCTAAGGTGATTTCCGTAAAAGTGCCTCCCATGGCCGAATCTAAAAGACTTATAGAAGCAAAATTCAATCTGGCATAAAGTGTTTGTATAATCATCCAAAGATTCAAACCATGTGTAGGGCAATTACGTATCATTAATTTCATCCTCTCCCAAGCTTGTGCAACATGTTCATGATCAAGTTGCTTAAAATTCATAATATAGTTTCTAAGAGAGATGATCTTAGTGGGAGGAAAATACTTAGAGATGAAAGCATCTTTGCACTTATTCCATGAATCGATACTATTTTTAGGCAAAGACGAAAACCAGGTTTCAGCACGATCTCTAAGCGAAAACGGGAATAGCTTCAATTTAACAATATCATTATCCACATCTTTCTTCTTTTGCATATCACACAAATCAACAAAGTTGTTTAGATGGGTTGTGGCATCTGATAATCCCCAAGTGCAGGGAATCATCGTAGCAATTTCCAGAGGTGGAAGTGATAAGTATGGAGTGTCGAACCCACAAGGAGCTAAAGGTAATATCAATATTCTCTGAAGCCCTATCTTCCACTGATACGACTCTACATACACTGAACGTTTGCTTCCAACTAGAAACGAGAAATAAAACTACGTTGTGGGTATGTAGAGGATAACTTTGCATGATATCGGAGAGATAAAATATAAAAGTAGGGGCCGTTATCATAAAGTTAGAATATATTACTAAATATTATAAATAGCGAGTGTGGAATAATGGTGGATCGGTGTGCGGAATTGTCCTAGGAAATTGTTAACAAGACCGGTAATCACTATTGCAGTTTCATATGAGGGAGAGGCATAAGCTAACATACTTTCTCTTCTTGGATCATATGCACTTATGATTGGAACTCTAGCAAGCATCCGCAACGTCTAAACATCATTAAGGTAAAACCCAACCATAGCATTAAAGTATCAAGTCCACTTTATTCCCATACGCCATGTCCCGCTTATCCGTGTTTGTGTTTCAGTCACTCACGCAACGCAGATAATAAGCAAACCATGGACATATTGCAACACCCTACAGCGGGAATCTCTCACACTTGCGCGACACAGTGGGCACCATAGGACAACATCAAAGTAAAACATACAACTCATACCAATCTAGATCATCAATCAACCCAAAGACAAAGGATATCTACTCAAAACATCTTAGGATGGCAACACATCATTGGATCATAATATGTGGCATAAAGCACCATGTTCAAGTAGGGATTACAGCGGGGTGCGGGAGAGTGGACCGCGTTAAAGAGATGAGGGTGATGATGATGATGGTGATGTTGATGAAGACGATCACCGCGACAAAGATTCCCCTCTCGATGGCACTCCGGTGCCACGAAGAGAGAGGAGGAGAAGTTCTCCCCCTTGTGCTACCTCCTCCATGGCCTCCCGCCTGGATGGATAGAGGTTCCCCCTCTGGTCCTTGGCCTTCATGGTGATGATGGCCCCTCCGGGGTCGTCATCCATGCCCTCCGGTGATGATGGCCCCCTCCGGCAGGGTGCCGGAGAGGGCGTAGATTGATTTCTCGTGGCTACAGAGGCTCGCGGTGGCGGAACTTCCGATCTAGGTTAATTTCTGGAGGTTTCTGTATATATAAGAGGTTTTGGTGTCAAGAACAAGTCATGGGGTCTCCGGGCTGTCCACGAGGTAGGGGGCGCGCCCAGGGGGTGGGCGCGCCTCCCACCCTCGTGGGCAGCCCGGGACTCTTCTGGCCCAACTCTTTTACTCCATGGCCTTCTTCTAGTCCAAAAATAAGCTCCGTCAAGTTTCAGGTCAATTGCACTCCGTTTGGTTTTCCTTTTCTGTGATACTCTAAAAGAAGGAAAAACAGAAACTGGCACTGGGCTCTAGGTTAATAGGTTAGTCCCCAAAACCATATAAAATAGCATATAAATGCATATAAAACATCCAAGGTTGGTAATATAATAGCATGAATACTTCATAAATTATAGATACGTTGAAGACGTATCAGCATCCCCAAGCTTAATTCCTGCTTGTCCTCGAGTAGGTAAATGATAAAAGAAATAATTTATGAAGTGTGAATGCTAGCAAGTGCATAAGTTTCATCAATGATAGTTCCAATCACTTTTTCTAGCATCATTATATATCATAACAGTAGCTCATTTTCATAAAACTTTTCTTGATCAAGTAACATGCTATTCACATGTTAAAGTATAGATCATAAACTTTTCTTGAAACTAACAAACTATATTCTTAGTCATCAAACAATTGCAATTCATTTTATTTTCAGGAAGGGTCTATGTCAGAACTTTGATTTAGCAAACTCCACATACTCAGCTATCATTTAATCTTTCACAATTGTTAACACTCACGTGATATTTATGGGTTCAAAGTCTTAATCGGATACACAGAAAGATAGGGGCTTATAGATTCGCCTCCCAACCTTTTACCTCAAGGGTAATGTCAACAATAATAGTTCATGATAACTTACGTCCAATTGGATATATATATATATATATATATATATATATATATATATATATATATATATATATCAGGATCTTTCCAACACGCAGTGCTTGCCAAAGGATAAAATGTAAAAAGGAAAGGTGCAAATCACCATGACTCTTGCATAAGGGTAGAATATAAAAGTAAATGGTAGGCCCTTTGTAGAGGGAAGCAGAGGTTGTCATGCGCTTTTATGGTTGGATGCATAAAATCTTAATGCAAAAGAACGTCACTTTATATTGCCACTTGTGATATGGACCTTTATTATGCAGTCCGTCGCTTTTATTTCTTCCACATCACAAGATCGTATAAAGCTTATTTTCTCCACATTAATAGATTATACATATTTAGAGGGCAATTTTTATTGTGTGCACCGATGACAACTTACTTGAAGGATCTTACTCAATCCATAGGTAGGTATGGTGGACTCTCATGGCAAAACTGGTTTAAGGAATGTTTGGAAGCACAAGTAGTATCTCTACTTGGTGCAAAGAATTTGGCTAGCATGAGGTGTAAAAGCAAGCTCAACATGTTGGATGATCCAAGACAATATACTTTATTTCGGATATAAGAAAACATAACCCATTACGTTGTCTTCCTTGTCCGACATCAACCTTTTAGCATGTCATATTTTAATGAGTGCTCACAATTACAAAAGATGTCCAAGATAGTATATTTATATGTGAAATCTCTCTTCCTTCAATATTCTTTCATGAATTGTTCAAGTGACAATTCTACGTTTGCTAACTTTCAATAAGTTTACTACCTATACTTATTCTGTGTGAAGTCATTACTCCCCATGGTATAAGCATATCAAACATATATAAATTCAGATTTATGATATTCAATTCATTCAACCATTTACTCATAGGATATATGTGAAGCACGTGAGCAAATGACAAACTACTCCAAAAAGATATAAGTGCAGGACACAGAGTAGTCAAATAATTAACTAGCCATGGGAGGATTCTTTTTCATTCAAGATTTCAGATCCAATGATTTTATTCAAATAGCAAGTAAAATTGAAAATACGCTCCAAGCAAAACACATATCATGTGACGAATAAAAATATAGCTCCGAGTAAGGTATACCGATAGTTTTTGAAGACGAAAGAGGGGATGCCTTCCGGGGCATCCCCAAGCTTAGGTACTTGAGTCTTCCTTTAATATTACCTTGGGGTGCCTTGGGCATCCCCAAGCTTAGGGTCTTTCCACTCCTTATTCTCCTCATATCGATATCTCAACCAAAGCTTGAAAACTTCAATCACACAAAACTTAACGGAACTTCATGAGATAGGTTAGTATGATAAGGAGTAAACCATTCACTTTGGTACTGTCAAAGACAAGGATCATAATTTCTCTCACACAATGCTTACTGTACCATATCATTTCTACAATTTATATTGAGGAATATAAGCCATAGAAACTAGAAAACAAGCAAACTATGCAATGAAAACAGAATTTGTCAGGAACAAAACAGTCTGTAATGATCTGGACACCAACCATACTTCTGCTACTCCAAAAATTCTGAAATAAATTGGTGGATGTGATGAATTTGTCTATTAATATTCTGAAAAAATAATCAACTCAATCGCACTCTTATGTAACAAATGGCAGGTAATCTCGTGAGCGCAAAGTTTCTGTTTTTTACAGCAATATCACATTAACTTTCACCCAAGTCTTCCGAAAGGTCTTACTTGGCACTTTATTGAAACAAAAGATATAATACATGATTAATACAGTAGCTTAATCATGAGAACACACAAAAACAGTAAGGGTAAATATTGGGTTTTCTCCCAACAAGCGCTTTTCTTTAATGCCTTTTAGCTAGGCATGATGATTTTAATGATGCTCAAATAAAAGATAAGAATTGAAAAATAAAGAGAGCATCATGAAGAATATGACTAGCACATTTAAATCTAAACTACTTCCTACACCTAGGGATTTTGTGAGCACACAATTTATAGGAACAAGGATCAACTAGCATAGGAAGGAAAAACAAGGATAACTTCAAAACTTTAAGCACATAGAGAGGAAATTTGATATTATTGTAACTCCTACAAGCATATATTCCTCCCTCATAATAATTTTCAGTAGCATCATGAATGAATTCAACAATATAAGCATCACACAAAGCATTCTTTTCATCATCTACAAGCATATAAATTTTACTACTCTCCACATAATCAAAATTCTTCTCATTCGGAATAGTGGAATCATTACTAACTAAAGTTGACACTCTTCCAGATCCACTTTAGATTATAGTATTATTCATACTCCAAAAGATATAAGTGAAGTGCATGGATCATTCTATAAAACCATACTCAAAAGATTTAAGTGAGGCACAAAGAGCAATTCTATAAGATCATGCTTAAAAGATATAAGTGAAGCACATGAAGTATTCTATAAATTTATGAAGGGACATCTCATACTAGCATGGTTCTTAAAGAAAAAGAAAAACACAAAGGACACAAATCATGTGAACAAAACAAAAACCAAGGTATACCGATATTTGTTGAAGAAGAAAGATGTGATGCCAACAGGGGCATCCCCAAGCTTAGATGCTTGAGTATCCTCTGAAATATTTACTTGGGGTGCCTTGGGAATCCCCAAGCTTGAAATCTTTCCTCTCTTTATTCTTCTCACATCAGTAACTCCTCGTTCTTCGAACACTTCATCCACACAAAACTTTAACAAAAACTTTGTGAGATCCATTAGTATAACAAAGCAAATCACTACCTTTAGGTACTGTTTCAAACTCATTCCAATTTCATATTAGAACTATATCTACTGTAATCCAACTTCTCTATGGTTCATACCCTCCAATACTAGCCATAGATGCATCAAAATAAGAAAACAACACACGAAAAACAGAATCTGTCTAAAACAGGACAGTCTGTAGTAATCTGGAGGTTTAGTAAACTTCGGTAACTCCAACAATTATGAGATAAATTTGAAAAATTGAAAATTTTGTACAGAAGTAATGTACAAAAAGCTTCATACCCATTTGACTTTCTAGTAAAAATGTAAAATCACGCGCTACAGACAAAGTTTCTAATTTTTGTTCTGCACATAGTAAGCAAGCAATCTAATCATCCTACAACCAAAGCTTGGCACATTATTTTTATAATACAAAGAATATATATAAGGGGATAATTATTTACAGAGAAACTTCCATGAAAAAATCTACATTGTTTCCGTGAGCATGAACACAAGTGCTCAACGTCGACCCTCACTTCTTCAATGCATAACTTTCCAATCACTTCTCTTTCTGAAAAACTTTTTAGGCATGAGAGGCAAGTAATTTTTTTGTATGTTTCACCCACAACTAAATAGAAACAAAAAAGGAAAAACAAAATCTACTTAGTGAAGAAAGCAAACAAGCATACACAAGAATATGAACCCCGCTCTATTGCTCCCCGGCAACGGCGCCAGAAAAGAGCTTGATAATCCCCAAGTGCAGGGAATCAACGTAGCAATTTCCAAAGGTGGAAGTGATAAGTATGGAGTGTCGAATCCACAAGGAGCTAAAGGTAAGATCAATATTCTCTCAAGCCCTATCTGCCACTGATATGACTCTACGTACACCGGACGTTTGCTTCCAACTAGAAACGAGAAATAAAATACGTTGTGGGTATGAAGAGGATAACTTTGCATGATATCGGAGAGATAAAATATAAAAGTAGGGGCTGTTATCATAAAGTTAGAATATATTACTAAATATTATAAATAGCGAGTGTGGAATAATGGTGGATCGGTGTGCGGAATTGTCCTAGGCAATTGTTAACAAGACCGGTAATCACTATTGCAGTTTCATATGAGGGAGAGGCATAAGCTAACATACTTTCTATTCTTGGATCATATGCACTTATGATTGGAACTCTAGCAAGCATCCGCAACTTCTAAACATCATTAAGGTAAACCCCAACCATAGCATTAAAGTATCAAATCCACTTTATTCCCATACGCCATGTCCCGCTTATCCGTGTTTGTGTTTCAGTCACTCACGCAACGCAGACAATAAGAAAACCATGGACATATTGCAACACCCTACAGCGGGAATCTCTCACGCTTGCGCGACACAGAGGGCACCATAGGACAGCACCAAAGTAAAACATACAACTCATACCAATCTAGATCATCAATCAACCCAAAGACAAAGGATATCTACTCAAAACATCTTAGGATGGCAACACATCATTGGATCATAATATGTGGCATAAAGCACCATGTTCAAGTAGGGATTACAGCGGGGTGCGGGAGAGTGGACCGCGTAAAAGAGATGAGGGTGATGATGATGTTGATGTTGATGAAGACGATCACCGTGGCAAAGATTCCCCTCTCGATGGCACTTCGGTGCCACCAAGAGAGAGGAGGAGAAGTTCTCCCCCTTGTGCTACCTCCTCCATGGCCTCCCCCTGGATGGGGAGAGGTTTCCCCTTTGGTCCTTGGCCTTCATGGTGATGATGGCCCCTTGGGGATCCTCCTCCATGCCCTTCGGCGATGATGCCCCCCTCCGGTAGGGTGCCAGAGAGGGCCCAGATTGATTTCTCGTGGCTACAGAGGCTTGCGGTGGCGAAACTTCCGATCTAGGTTAATTTCTGGAGGTTTCTGTATATATAAGAGGTTTTGGCATCGAGAACAAGTCAAGGGGGTCTCCGGGCTGACCACGAGGTAGGGTGGCACGCCTCCCACCCTCGTGGGCAGCCCGGGACTCTTCTGGCCCAACTCTTTTACTCCATGGCCTTCTTCTGGTCCAAAAATAAGCTCCGTCAAGTTTCAGGTCAATTGGACTCCATTTGGTTTTCCTTTTCTACGATACTCTAAAACAAGGAAAAATAGAAACTGGCACTGGGCTCTAGCTTAATAGGTTAGTCCCAAAAACTATATAAAATAGCATATAAATGCATATAAAACATCCAAGGTTGATAATATAATAACATGAATACTTCATAAATTATAGATGCGTTGAAGACGTATCAGCATCTTCACTAGGAAGGCCGGAAAACGGATCTTTCATGACAAGATTCAACAAAGCGGCATTAATTTCACAAGATTCAGCATCGGCAAGAGGAGCAATCGGAGTGCTAATAAAATCATTATTGTTGGTATTGGAAAAATCACACAATTTAGTATTATCTTGAGCCATCGTGACAAACAATCCAACACACAAGCACACAAGAAGCAAGCGAAAAGAGGCGAATGGAAGAGAGAAGGAGAACGGGAAAAGAGGGTGAATAAAACGACAAGGGTGAAGCGGGGAGAGGAAAACGAGAGGCAAATGGCAAATAATGTAATGCGAGGGATAAGAGTTTGTGATGGGTACTTGGTATGTCTTGACTTGTGCATAGATCTCCCTGGCAATGGCGCTAGAAATCCTTCTTGCTACCTCTTGAGCACTGCGTTGGTTTTCCCTTGAAGAGGAAAGGGTGATGCAGCAAAGTAGCGTAAGTATTTCCCTCAGTTTTTGAGAACCAAGGTATCAATCCAGTAGGAGACTACACGCAAGTCCCTCGTACCTACACAAACAAATAAGAACATCGCAACCAACGCGATAAAGGGGTTGTCAATCCCTTCACGATCACTTACGAGAGTGAGATCTGATAGAGATAATAATAAGATAAATATTTTTGGTATTTTTATGATATAGATTGAAAGTAAAGATTGCAAAATAAATGGTAATAGAAATAGCTTATTGACAGGAGATTAATATAACGGAGAATAGACCCGGGGGCCATAGGTTTCACTAGTGGCTTCTCTCAAGATAGCATAAGTATTACGGTGGGTGAACAAATTACTGTTGAGCAATTGATAGAAATTTGCATAATTATGAGAATATCTAGGCATGATCATGTATATAGGCATCACGTCCGCGACAAGTAGACCGAAACGATTCTGCATCTACTACTATTACTCCACACATCGACCGCTATCCAGCATGCATCTAGAGTATTAAGTTCATGAGAACAGAGTAATGCATTAGGAAAGATGACATGATGTAGAGGGATAAACTCAAGCAATATGATATAAACCCCATCTTTTTATCCTCGACGGCAACAATACAATACATGCCTTGCTGCCCCTGCTGTCACTGGGAAAGGACACCGCAAGATTGAACCCAAAGCTAAGCACTTCTCCCATTGCAAGAAAGATCAATCTAGTAGGCAAAACCAAACTGATAATTCGAAGAGACTTGCAAAGATAATCAATCACACATAAAAGGTTTTAGAGAAGAATCAAATATTGTTTATAGATAAACTTGATCATTAACCCACAATTCATCGGGTCTCAAAAAACACACCGCAAAAAGAGTTACATCAAATAGTTCTCCAAGAAGATCGAGGAGAACATTGTATTGAGATCCAAAGAGAGAGAAGAAGCCATCTAGCTAATAACTATGGACCCGAAGGTCTGAGGTAAACTACTCACACATCATCGGAGGGGCCATGGAGTTGATGTAGAGGCCCTCCGTGATCGATTCCCCCTCCGGCGAAGCTCCGGAAAAGGCCCCAAGATGGGATCTCTTGGGTACAGAAGGTTGTAGCGGTGGAAATAGGGTTTCGTGGTGCTCCTGGATGTTTTCGGGGTATATGGATATATATATAGGAGGAAGAAGTAGGTCGGTGGAGCCACGAGGGGGGAGGGCGCGCCCAGGGGGGTAGCCGCGCCCCCTGCCTCGTGGCCTCCTCGTTGGTTGCTTGATGTCCACTCCAAGTCCTCTGGATCATGTTTGTTCCAAAAATAACTCTCCCGAAGGTTTTATTCCGTTTGATATTCCTTTTCTGCGAAACACTGAAATAGGCAAAAAAACAATTTGCACTGGGCCTTGGGTTAGTAGGTTAGTCCCAAAAATAATATAAAAGTGTATAAATAAGCCCATTAACATCCAAAACAGATAATATAATAGCATGGAACAACAAAAAATTATAGATACGTTGGAGACGTATCAGCGCGCGCCGGGTTGGACTGTGTAAGGAGCTGCCTTGTTTAAGGAGGTAGCAAGTTCTCCTCATCGGTCATGTTCGCAACGTGCAGGAGTGCAAAGGGCAATGGGCCCAAGACCCCCGCGCGCTTAGGACGTAGACCAGTGTGCTGACCTCTCTGTTGAGCCTAGGTAGGGCTACGGCGTGTCGATCGACCGAGGCCGGTCATGGCCTGATGGTGTTTCCGGCTGGAGTTGATCGAGCGTGTTGGGTAAGTTTGTGCACCCCTACAGGGAAGTATTCTATCTATTCGAATAGTTGTTTCCACGGTAACAGACGCTTGGAGTTGTATCCCAATCAATACAACTAGAACTGGATGCTGAGGCATGAGAAATGGATATGATGGCTCCGAGATTGCTTTCTCCCAGGGAGCCGAGAAAGGATCTCTGGGCGCTAATGTTACAACATACTTGTTAAAATTAATATGCTATTTTGTACTCTTCTAAATGCTGCAAGATGCTTGAAGATGCTAGTCTTTGATAGGCTAGGCTAGGGCTGGAAAAAAAACTCGAAGCTCGTGAGCTAAACGAGTAGCTCGTGAATCGGCTCGAATCGACTCGAACTCGAAGAATAACAAGTCGAGCCAAGCTTTAGTTCAAGATCATTTATAGACCAAGTTAAACGATTCAATCTCATGAGTACTCGTGTAACTCGTTAGGCTTGGTACAAAAGATCAGCCACTCCCAATATAAAAAAAGATCAGCCACTCAGCACCCTATGTCCTAGGCGCACAACACAAGGCCTAGTCGTAGAAGGCCCAACCGCCTAGGAGACTCATGTGTTACAAGGAAATTACTATTGTTAGTGATATATATGTTTAATATATACATAATCATTTTTATAATATTTGAGGGTTTTATATTCATATCTTTAACGAGCTTAATAAGCTAAACAAGCCAGCTCGCGAGTTATACGAGTCGAGCCAATCTTGGATTTGAGCTCGTTATAATAACGAGTCGAGTCGAGCTAGCTCGTTAACGAAACGAGCTCTAGCGAGTCGAGCCGAGATGGCTCGACTCGGCTCGAATTCCAGCCCTAGGCTAGGCTTTCCCCTCTATTCTGGCATTCTACAGTTTAGTCCACAGATACTATCCATTTCTTTGATACCGATGCATATGTAGTGTAGATCCTTGCTTGCAAGTACTTTGGATGAGTACTCATGCTTGCTTTGCTACCTCTTTTTCCCCTTTTCCATTCTACCTGGTTGCTACGACCATATGATGGATCCCAGGAGCCAGATACCACCACCAACAACTACTACTACCCCAACGGAGCCTACTACTACGTGGAGACCGCCGACGACCAGGAGTAGTTTAGAACGCTCCCAGGCAGGAGGCCTTGCCTTTCCAATCGTTGTTGCTTTTGTGCTAGCCTTCTTAAGGTAGATCTTGATTAATTTATGTCAGTACTCAAATATTGTTGCTTCCGCTGACTGTTTGTACTCAAGCTTATGTATTCAAGCCCTCGAGGCCCATGGCTTGTAATATAAAGCTTGTATTATTTTATTTGTGTCTAGAGTTGTGTTGCGATATCTTCCCGTGAATCCTTGATCTTGATCGTACACATTTGCGTGTATGATTAGTGTACGATTGAATCGAGGGTGTCACACCTATTAACATTTTACCTTTACTAATCTCCTCCATACTATGATTCCTAGCAAGACCAAGTGATTTGTAGTAACTATCTAGAAATTCCATAGCAACCTCAATGGGTGGTACTTCTTTCCCATGCACAATGTCATTACGTAGCTACCATATCCTCCATACAAGCAGAATTACCATATCACGAGTTTTGTTATCACATATCGCCAAAACATGCAATATCCACTCTTTGTAGTTATCTACTAGCACATCATCCCCAAGCAATGGCCATATTCCACGCATGATTTGCCTAACTAGACACGTCTGAGTGCACACAACTGGCACATGAAAGGAGCCTTTGCTTTCACGACCACACACCCTGCAATGATCTATAGTGCCCAAATGGCGAAACAACTTGTTTTGTTCCGTCGCAAGAGCTTCCGACGCGGCCTTCCATGCAGTCATCCTCATCTTCAGAGGGACTTTACAGTGGTGCAGAGATGTGTTATACAAACGGTTTTTAACCCCTTTCCTCGATGATGTTTCGAACTGTCGCCAAGTGAGTGATTGCGATAGGGGGGTCCTTCCCACATGACCCAGAAACCGTCGGGGATAGGCCCTCCTAGCACACAGGCAGGGGAAAAATGAGCTCGTGTGCGATCGGGCGTGGCATCGAAACCCAATCGTTTTCGTTCGTATGTACATCTCACACGGTGAATCCCAGAAAACATTTCCGTTCGTATGTATATCACACACAATTTTTTTGGTGGAAAGTGCAAGGTGGCCTAGCGCAAACATTTCTCTGTCTGAAGTCGTGTGTGATTGTTAGTTGATCGAACACGCCTACTTTCTAGAAACCATGTGGGTTGGTTGAGTTCATCACCCACGGTGTTGTCTGAGTAACCATCTGCAATAGAAAACCCCAAGAAGCAGGGTAATTAGCCTATTATTGATAATCCATGTAGTAATAAAATTGACATTTCTTACAAAACACACTAGATATTTCATATCCGTATAACGGCAGCCAGGATTTCATAATCGAATTACATCAGATAGCTTCAGCACTCAGTTACGCCATTACACAACAGCACCAAGTTTCACATGCAACATCGAAAACCTTTGGAAAGTAGCATCATATGCAGTAAAAAGACAGATCAATCTCATCTGGAAGCAGAAGGCAAATATTGAGCCTTCGGTGATGTTGAATGTCCTTGCAACTTTAGGCTAGTGGCTATGGATAATTGCCCGTCCAACCTTCGTCCTCTTCAGGAAGACTTCAATATTGTATTGTGGGTGTTGAATGAATACCTTCCTCGCCTCTTGACCATGCAAGCGGTTTGAGAGGTAATCATTGGTGAACTGCTTTGAAAAGTACTGAAAACAAGGATATGCATAAATCACTGTTATAAATTTTGAAATGGCGCAAGGGGTAAAAACAAGGTAAAAGAGTTAGTACCATCCTTTAGTTGACTGATGTCTTCTTCATTGTGCAAACAAAGATCTTGTTGTTATTCGTCGTAAGTTTCTTCATCCTAACAATCTTTCTGAGTTTCTTGACTTGACTTATATTCATGGACATCTCATTTCCCCATATGCGAAATGGGTCGAACAATGGCTCTAAGCCTCTGACAGCAGGACCTACATGTGCAAGACCAAATTGTAAGAAACCTAAATATTAGAATGATTCCTGCAACTGCACAATAATGTCCTATTAACGAAAGGACCATGCATGAGCAAACCTCGACGGTAAATCGTAGTGTCTCCCATTGTTTCCCTACAACACACATAAGGAAGATCTTGATCAGGTTAACTGAGAGTTGCCATACTATCAGTAGAATATGTATTGAGTACACCCAAATTTGATTTATTTCTCACATGCATAATAATACAAAATTGTACCCACAACAAATTAAAATCAAATTGTAGAATTGAACCATACACTTAAATGGACAACAGACCAAATGAACCAAGACATTTAACTGAGCACGACATTGCAGAATGGGAACATGTACTAGAAGATAAGACAGTTAACAAAACAAAGAATGCTTGAGAACAATACTATGAAATGTAGGAATTGTTGGACCAAACTATTAACTAAATATTAAATTTCAGAGGACCAAATTGTTAACTAAACATCAGATTGCATATTAACATTACAGAGGACAAATCACTAGAAGGCACTAGTGGTGGCCTCGAGAAAACATCACGAACTGTATTTTAAAGTAGACAACCGCGTGGTGGTGTCGACGGTGGCCTCGAAGACGAGGTGCTCCTCCAAGATCTGGCGGACGACACACATGGCAGCCATAGCGACCTCGTGCGTGCGTGCGACCGCGATTTGCTTCTCCGCTGTCAGATGCTACTGAGCTCCATGTTATACTGCGTGCAAAATGGTTGTGGGCGGTGCTTAATTGGAGGACGGGGCCAGTGATTTCGGCAAAAGGTGGTGGGCCGTCGGTCAGGGCATGTGGGACGGGGAAGGAGGAGGATGGTGTGGGCGGGGTGTGGATTACCTGACCATATCGACGAGGCCGCACAGCAAGAAGCAGGGTCAGCGGCGCTGCAAGAAGAAGGGTCGGCGGCGAGGAGGCTGAGCTGCCAGTAAGTAGCAGTGAAGGTTTGAACTTGGAAAGCAAGGAGGAACAATGGAAATGTGGCTTTCGATGGGAGGGAGGGGGCAAGGAGATAGATATTTCCGCGGTAGCAGAAAAATTCGCTCGGTGCAGCGAGAAACTGGCGCGCAAGTGTGGTTCAAGCGCGGGTGGTGGACTGTGGACGACGAAGGTTCCTGCGTAAGCCAGACAAGACGGTGCACCAAGATATTTTGTATCGCATCCCACAAGATTCTTGCTAGTAAACTGTTTGTGATATACCTGATTTTTTTCATTATGTTTTGAAAGACAAAATGGTGTTACAGAGAGAAAAGATGGTGTTTGAATTGCTAGAACATTTATGTACATTGAACATGCAACTACATGAGTGTCATGTGTAAATTTGGAATTATTCCGAGTTTATTTGGCATTTTTATGCATTAATTGAGTTTCCAGGCATCTAATGTGCATAATTCAAATTTGAACTACAAGCACGTGCTCCAGTGCATCAAAGTTTGTTGAAAAATCACATGTGTGCCTTTGGGTGAATTTATAGGTCCCATGCAAGAATGGGAATGAAATTCAAACATCTGAGCGCCGTGGCTCGGCCGGGAACATTGAGAAACTTGGTTTTTAAATTTCTGTAAATTCAAACTCGCCTAAAAATCATGAAACTTGGCATGGTGTCATTTCATGGCACCAACATGCTGTGGTAAAAAAATTGGACGCATTTTGACAAGCTTTGGTATAAGCTTCTTGCAAACCGGAGCTTCTCTCAAGAAGGCTCGTGGTTCCGAGAGGGAACGTGTCACCTTCGTGTGCGAAACGACATACATTGCCTTCTCCCGCCTTAATTTTTTTACACAAGCAGCTTAGACCAAATAGGAGTTTTGTGCTAAATTTTGGAGTTATTCCGGGTTCGTTTGGCCTTTTTTATATATTAATTGAATTTCTAGGCATCTAATGTGCATAATTCAAATTTGAACTACAAGCACATGCTCTAGTGCACCAAAGTTGGTTGTTGAAAAATCACATGTGTGTCCTTGGGTGAATTTCTAGGTCCCATGCAAGAAATGGGAATGGAATTCAAACATCTGGGTGTCGTGGCTCGGCCAGAAATATTGAGAAACTTGGTTTTTTAATTCCTGTAAATCCAAAACACGCCAGAAAATCATGAAATTTGGCATGGTGTCATGACATGGCACCAACATATTGTGGTAATTTTTTTTGGCCCAATTGGGACAAGCTTTGGTATAAGCTTCTTGCAAACCGGAGCTTCTCTCAAGAAGGCTCCTGGTTCCGAGAGGGAACGTGTCACCTCCGTGTGCGAAACAACATACACTGCCTTGTCCCACCTTAATTTTTTTACACAGGCAGCTTAGGCCAAATAGGAGTTTCGTGCTAAATTTTGAAATTATTCCGGGTTCGTTTAGCCTTTTTATATATTAATTGAATTTCTGGGCATTTAATGTGCATAATTCAAATTTGAACTACAAGCACATGCTCTAGTGCACCAAAGTTGGTTGAAAAATCACATGCGTGTCCTTGGATGAATTTCTAGGTCCCATGCAAGAAATGGTTATGGAATTCAAACATCTAGGCGTCGTGGCTCGGCCAAAAATATTGAGAAACTTGGTTTTTTAATTCCTGTAAATCCAAAACACGCCTGAAAAATCATGGAACTTGTCATGGTGTCATGACATGGCACCAACATGCTGTGGTAATTTTTTTGGCCGAATTGGGACAAGCTTTGGTATAAGCTTCTTGCAAACTGGAGCTTCTCTCAAGAAGGCTCGTGGTTCCAAGAGGGAATGTGTCACCTCCGTGTGCGAAACGACATACACTGTCTTCTCCTGCCTTGATTTGTTTACACATGCAGCTTAGACCAAATAGGAGTTTCATGATAAATTTTGGAATTATTCTGGGTTTGTTTGGCCTTTTTTATACTTTAATTGATTTTCCAGACATTTAATGCACATAATTCAAATTTGAAGTACAAGCGCATGCTCCAGTGCGCAAAAGTTAGACGGAAACTCATTTATGTGTACTTAGGCGAATTTCTAGGTCCCATGGAAGAAGTGGGAATGGAATTCAAACATCTGGGCGTCTTGGATCGGCCGAAAACATCGAGAAACTTGGTTTTAAAATTCCCGTAAATCCAAAACTCGCCTGGAAATCATGAAACTTGGCATGGTGTCATGACATGACACCAACATGTTGTGGTAATTTTTTTGTCCGATTTGCAAAGGCGCACACATTAACAATCAACAAAGGCATTTTGGAACAAGTGTTGTCACATTACAAATCGGAAACACAAGTATTATTGAAACCGTGAGCTTTCTACTTACCATTTACGTGTCGCCACATGTCCCCTTTTTTATTGGCTAGGAGGTGCCATGCGGGGTAGCTATTTGAGTATGGGAGGCGTGCGATCAGACCCCTGTGCATGCTCATCGGGAGGAGAGCCCTTTGACCTCTATCCGTGGCCCACCTCCCTCCAAACTTTTCCATTAATGGTGCTCGAGCCCCTGTTTCATGGCATCTCTATGTCTCACTCGACTGAGATTTAAGAGAGAGAAAAGAAAATCTGAAAAGAAAGTTTTGCACGGATCTTGATGTAAGATCTGACGGACCTATATAGCATCGAGTACGATTTATAACAAGACTTATGAATATAAGGATGGTGACAGTGGATAATAATTGGCTTACATATTTAGGAAGATAATTAAAAAAGCCACATGCGGCAATGCCCGAAATACACAAGGGCAAAAGAAGAAGGAAGACAACGATCTGGCTCGCTGGTCTCTACTTTTTTGACACATTGCTGCATGCCGTGGGAATTAGTAGTCTCCGCGGCGAGCGGCGATGAGCTCTTTCGCGTCCTCAAGACGCTGCTTGAGAGCATCCGTGGATTTTCCACCAGCCTTTGGCACTCGATGCGGAGCATGGCATTCTCGTCCATAAGTTTCTTGACGATGACACCGGTCCTCTACAACAAGGCAGTGGTCTCCTCGTGCTGCTTTGTTGTTCCGGCAATCTACGCCCTCAGCAGGTCGCGCTCGGTGCGGAGCTTCACCTTCTCCTCCCCTAGTCCCTGGATGACGCTGGTAGCACTTTCAAATGAGGTATTCATCTCGTCCTACTGCTTCATCCAGTCGGAGATCCGACCCATCGGGTCATCGAGCATAGCGTGCATGCGCCTATGAGAGTCCTCGCCTGCCCGTGGGCCATTTTACCAGGTTGCTGCTGCACGAGCGGACATCTCTGCTGCTTTCGGGGCGCAGCGGTACATCTCAGCTACTTTCGCGGCGTGGCCGGACCAGTCTGCTGCATCGACAGCACGACGGGACCTCTGTGCTACTACAGCCGTGCGGCAGGACATGTCGGCTGCTTTCGCGGCGAGGCGGGACATCTCTCGTGCTTCCGCTTTCATGCTCGCCTCTCCCTGGTAGTAATCTCTCGACCCAAAACTCACGCTGGCCATGGCAGACGCAAGGGAACAACGATGAATGACTTGTTTGCTTTTGTGGATGAGGATCGAGTTGAGGAGGAATGTGCAATCATCTTGTAGTAGTATTTATAACTGAGTACTAATATGCTCCTAAGTGGGAAACCGTTTAGGTTTTGATCGGTGTGAACAGGTTTGCAATTAAATATAGCGTGGTAGTAATTTGGAATGTGACGGGACGCAGGCTCAAAATTTATTGACAGTTCTATAATTTCTGAGTGTGGCACTATTCTCGGACGATGTAACGTGGGCACGCTTTCTCAGGAGCGTACATGGCGATTGCACCATAGGATGCACCGCAATAAGCGATGTCAGCACACATCTTGTTCTAACAATCGTGCGCGCTCGTTATTACCATTGCGCATGCTTGTTTTAATTAGAATGTGTGCCCGTCTAGCGCACACACGTTGATCTGTCTAACTGTTTCTATTTGTTGTGGTTAATCGCAAATAGTTCATCTGTGTGAAGTGTATGCCGTCAATCGCAAACATGTTGATCTAGCTGACCGTTTCTATTGTGTTGCCTAATCGCAAACGGTTCATCCATTTGAAGTGTATGCCCTCAATCGCACACACCTTCATCTGGCTGCCCGTTTCTGTTGTCCCGTCTCATCACAAACAGTTAATTCGACTGAACTGTATGCCATATATCGCAAACGCCTTCATTTGGCTGCCCATTTATGTTCTTCTTCCTCATCACAAACATTTCATTGAACTGAACCGTATGCCCCGCATCACACACGCAACTGAAATCTGAACCGTGTTTGATGTATCCGCCATCGCAAATGTTTTGCATCTTTTTTAGGTTTTTTTACATCACCGTTTTGCGATTAATGCATCACACATAGTTTCATCGAAGAATCTCTGATCGTAGTGTCGCGTTAGCAGCATCCTGCAGTAGTGTTAGCTCACCATATAAAATTCCATATAGATAGTACTCCCTCAGATGTATACTAGATGCCCCACCCACAAACGAGTCATCATGGTCTTTTGTTGTGAGACGATAGACACTTTTAACAGTGAAACTTCAGGATTTCTCTGGGAACCAAGCAAGGAAATCAACATGATTCCTCAGCGACGTACATATCCTCAAAATTTGTTGCACATCCACGTCCCAGAAATGTTGCCGGAGACACTCCAGATTCCATCCACCATGATCAAAAAGGAAATCTGAAACTCGATTAAACTGACGGTTTCTTTTCGGAGTGATCTGTCGTAGGTCGTTAACCCTAGGTATGCAAGGATCCCGTCACGTATGTACCATAGAGCCATCAACAATTCTCCAAATAATTCCTTCTTTCACTAGCTCAAGGCCATACTCAATGCCTTTCCAGAAGCCAAAGAACAACCAGAAAACATTGTATCCAGAATATTTCCGTTTGGATAATATTTTGCTCAAAGTAGTCGAGCACACAAACTATCCGGGGTTTCAATCATCCACCACGTCTGTCTAGCTAGCAGGGCTTGGTTGAAAGCGCGCATATCTCTGAATCCCGATGCCACCCTTTGATTTTGCAAGGCGCATTTTATCCCAACTGAGCCAAGCCATTTCTCTCTTTCCTTTGTCAACTCCCCATCAATATTGTCTCATCATGCGTGCTAAATCGCCACACACAGAAGCAGGCAATTTGAAGACGCTCATAAAATATGTGGGGATAGCTTGCGCAAAAGACTTAGTTAGAATCTCCTTATTACCCAAGTACATGAAATACTCGCTCCAATCTAATAGCTTCTTACTAATTCTTGCTTCAGTTGTTTCAAACCTACCTTTGTGCATCCTACCTTCTGGCACTATGGAAGGCCCAAATACTTTGGCTCAAAGACATCTTTTCTAATATCTAGGATTCTTTTAATGCCATTTGCCACTGTCTTCGAACAGTTATCAGAAAAAAGGATGGAACACTTTGAAGGGTTAAAAGTTGACCCGTGGCCGCTGCACAAGTGTTCAACAAACCTTTGACAATTGTAGTTTATTGTTCGGAAGCCCGGAAAAATAATTGAAAATCATCCAAAAATAATAAATGAGAGATCACCGGTGCACGTCCACATATCCTTACACCTTACATACTCCCGTCCATAATTGCTTTGTTGACAAGAACAGAGAAAGCATCGGCCACAAAAGAAACAAAAACAAAGATAATGGATCACCATGTCGAAGTCCTCGTGAAGGTGTGAAGGAATTTAAAATTTTCCCATTAAACAGCTGGAATTTTGTCTATTTTGGGCCAGCCCAATAGCAGTTTTAGAAATTCCTAATAAATCCTAGAGGCCCACGCAGCCCATTCATGCAAGGGAAGAGGTGGAACTAAAGTTTAGTCCCACATTGCTAGTTTGGTGGGAGTTGGACCTCCTTATAAGGGAGGATGTTTCCCTACATGTATGAGCATGAAAACAAGAGGGACATTCATGCGCGCTTGTCCTTCACTGCCCGCCTCGTCACAACACGATGCGTCGCGCCGCGGGTTGAGGGAATGAGCCGAGCCGATGTCTAAATTTTTCCACGCACAACTTGTATACGAAAGGTCACACGGAAGCTCAAAAGATTTTTTCCATAGTGGAGACTGAATGCGAATGGTGTAGCCGAAGTCTCTTCGTCTCACCTTCTGATGCTGCCCTCTCACCTCTCTCTCCTGTGCCTATAAAAGGGAGGTCGCTCCTCGCCAGAGATACACACCAGAATAACACATTCCTTCTCGCCCCCATGTTTCTGAGCACTGAGCTACTGCTACGTTCTTCCCCATCCTGGCTTGCGGCATGCACCGCAGGTCAGGACAGTAGGACTATGAAACCGCACCTCTTTAATTCATGTACGGGAGAAGGGTGATAAAGTTTTGGGGACGCGACTACTGACTTCTTCGTCACGGACGCCCCGGACTCCGACGAGTACTTCCCCAATGATGACTTCTTCCCTGATGTTGACAACCTCTTCGACGACATGGCTGGCAATGACACCGATCCCAAGACTAGTGCTTCCATTGCTGCTGCACCGTACGTTCTCATGCTCTTTCTGTTTGATGTTCTGCCACAGCTTCTTGCTATAGTGTCTGCTCTAGATATGCTCGATTCTAGTTCATATATTCAGATGCTATTTACCTTCTCTCTATCAGATTGCATGACTTGTTATATCTCTGCTACAATAGTCATTTTTATCTACTATTTCCATTAATAAAATCATATGGTAAATTTCTCATATTTCCAACAATCCAAAAACCTAACCAAAGGCAATTTACCTCGAGTGGTTTTGCTGCTTCCATGAGACCTCCTATGTTTGAGGGTATCCACTATAAGAGATGGCGTGTGAGAGCAGTCTTATGGTTTCAAACCATGAGTTTCTATGACACAACTCTTGGAAAACCTGAAGGAGATTATGATGCTCAACAGGAACAAGCTTTTCAGAAAATGGATACTCTGTTTAAGGCTGCTCTCTTGAGTGTTCTTGGTGAGAACATAGTTGATGCTTATGCGTCAATTGACAATGGAAAAGATATATGAGACGCACTCGAGGCCAAGTTTGGGGTCTTGGATGCCGGCACTGAGCTGTACATCATGGAACAATTCTATGACTGCAGGATGACTGAAGAGCGCTCCGTGGTTGAGCAAGCTCACGAGATACAATCATTTGCTAGAGAACTTCAACACTTCAATTGTATGCTACCAGACAAGTTTGTTGCCGGAGGCATCATCACTAAGCTTCCTCCTTTGTGGAGGAACTTTGCTACCTTACTGAAACACAAGAGACATGAGTTTTCCGTTCCGGATCTTATTGGTACTCTTGATGTGGAAGAAAAGGCGAGAGCAAAAGACACACGTGCTCGAGGTATTGAGGGAGGATCTAGTGCCAATCTGGTACAGAAGAAAAATTTCCAGCCCCACAAGTTCAAGAACAAGGGCAAGTTTGATGGTAAATCAAAGTTTGATAGGAAGAACAAGGTTGTACAACACACCAACTTCAAGAAGAAGAATGATAAGAAGAAAGGTGTTTGTCATGTGTCCGAAGATCCTGACCATTGGGCTTCTAGTTTCCCTAATCGTTATGACAAGCATCATCTTGGGAAAGGCGGCAAGACTGCTAATGTTTTCATTGGTGACACTGACATGAAGGATGTTGGGTATGGTATATTTTTATTTCCCACTATTCTTTCAGTATGTCATTCTCCTGATTGGTTGATTGACATGTGTCCTAATATGAATTGCAGTGATATTTCCATGTTTTCGTCTTATCAGACCGTAGGGACTTCAACCGCGCCGATGAGAAACGGTTCAAGTGCTTCTGTTCGTGGTGTTAGCATGGTCGATCTGAAGTTTACTTTGAGGAAGATCGTGCGGCTGAAGAACGTGCATTATGTCCCCTCCGTCAATAAAAATCTTGTTAGCAGATCTCTTCTGTGTAGAGATGGCTACAAGCTTGTCTTTGAGTTGAATAAATTTGTAATATCCAAGTATGGAACTTTTGCCGGTAAAGGCTATGAGTCAGGAGGCCTCTTTCGTTTATCCTTGTCAGATGTTTGCAATTAAGTTGTTAATCATGTTTGCAATAATAGTGAATCAAATGTGTGGCATTTACATCTTTGGCATGTTAACTTTGGTTGCATGTCGCGACTAGCGAAGTTGAAGTTAATCCCCAGTTTCACCATTGTCAAGGGATCTAAGTGTCAAGTGTGTGTGCAATCTAAGCAACCTCGTAAGTCTCATATGACTGCGGAAACAAGAAATCTTGCACCACTAGAGCTCATACATTTAGATCTTTGTGGAATGAATGGTGTGTTGACAAAAGGTGGAAAGAAGTACTTTATGACGTTGATGACCCACAAGTATAGGGGATCTATCGTAGTCCTTTCGATAAGTAAGAGTGTCGAACCCAATGAGGAGCAGAAGGAAATGATAAGCGGTTTCCACCAAGGTATTTTCTGCAAGTACTGAAATAAGTGGTAACAGATAGTTTTGTGATAGGATAATTTGTAACGAGCAATAAGTAACAAAAGTAAATAAAGTGCAGCAAGGTGGCCCAATCCTTTTGTAGTAAAGGACAAGCCTAGACAAACTCTTATATGATGTAAAGCGCTCCCGAGGACACATGGGAATATCGTCAAGCTAGTTTTCATCACGTTCATATGATTCGCGTTCGGTACTTTGATAATTTGGTATGTGGGTGGACCGGTGCTTGGGTGCTGCCCTTACATGGACAAGCATACCACTTATGATTAACCTCTATTGCAAGCATCCGCAAATACAACAAAAGTATTAAGGTAAACCTAACCATAGCATGAAACATATGGATCCAAATCAGCCCCTTACGAAGCAACGCATAAACTAGGGTTTAAGCTTCTGTCACTCTAGCAACACATCATCTACTTATTACTTCCCAATGCCTTCCTCTAGGCCCAAATAATGGTGAAGTGTCATGTAGTCGACGTTCACATAACACCACTAGAGGAGAGACAACATACATCTCATCAAAATATCGAACGAATACCAAATTCACATGACTACTAATAGCAAGACTTCTCCCATGTCCTCAGGAACAAAAGTAACTACTCACAAAGCATAAACATGTTCATAATCAGAGGGGTATTAATATGCGTATAGGATCTGAACATATGATCTTCCACCAATTAAACCAACTAGCATCAACTACAAGGAGTAATTAACACTACTAGCAACCTACTAGCACCAATCCCGGACTTGGAGACAAGAATTGGATACAAGAGATGAACTAGGGTTTTGAGATGAGATGGTGCTGATGAAGATGTTGATGGAGATTGCCCTCTCCCGATGAGAGGAGCGTTGGTGATGATGATGGCGTTGATTTCCCCCTCCGGGAGGGAAGTTTCCCCGGCAGAACAGCTCCGCCAGAGCCCTAGATTGGTTCTGCCAAGGTTCCGCCTCGTGGCGGCGGAGTTTCGTCCGAGAAGATGGCTTCTTAATTTTTTTCCCATCGAAAGACTCCATATAGCAGAAGATGGCCACCAAAGGGCCACCAGGGGGCCCACGAGGTAGGGGCGCGCCCAGGGGGGTAGGGCGCGCCCCCCACCCTAGTGGGAAGTGTGTGGGCCCCTGGTGAGGTTCTTGTGCTCAGTATTTTTTATATATTTGGAAAACATCATCCGTGAAGTTTCAGGACTTTTGGAGCTGTGCAGAATAGGTCTCTAATATTTTCTCCTTTTCCAGCCCAGAATCCCAGCTGCCGGCATTCTCCCTCTTTATGTAAACGTTGTAAAATAAGAGAGAATAGGCATAAGTATTGTGACATAATGTGTAATAACAGCCCATAATGCAATAAATATTGATATAAAAGCATGATGTGAAATGGACGTATCAACTCCCCCAAGCTTAGACCTCGCTTGTCCTCAAGCGAAAAGCCAAAATCGAAAAATATGTCCACATGTTTAGAGATAGAGGTGTTGATAAAAATAAAATATGGACATGAGGGCATCATGATCATTCTTAGAACATCAACTTATATAATTCTTGTCATATAATCTCTTATGCTAGAGTAATAATTCAATCACAATATCAAGTACGAATCGTAAACTTCATTGAAAACTAACAAACTACAATCTCAGTCATTGAAGCAACTGCAATTTATCATAACATAGGAAAGAGTCAATGTATAAAAGCTTTTCAGCAAGTCCACATACTCAACTATCATATAATCTTTCACAATTGCTGACACTCACGCAATACTTATGGGTATGGAGTTTCAATCGGACACAGAGAAAGATAGGGGCTTACAGCTTTGCCTCCCAACATTTTACCTCAAGAGTAATGTCAACAGTAATAGTTCATGAAAACTCACATCCAATTAGCCATATATACCAGGATCTTTCCAACATATTATGCTTGCCAAAGGACAAAATGTAAAAAGGAAGGGTGAAGATCACCATGACTCTTATGCAATGTAGGAGATAAAAGTAAAAGATAGGCCCTTCGCAGAGGGAAGCAGAGGTTGTCATGCGCTTTTATGGTTGGATGCACAAAATCCTAATGCGAAAGAACGTCGCTTTATATTGCCACTTGTGATATGGACCTTTATTATGCAGTCTGTCGCTTTTATTACTTCCATATCACACGATCGTATAAAGCTTATTTCCTCCACACCAATCAACCATACATATTTAGAGAGCAATTTTTATTGCTTTGCACCAATGACAACTTACTTGAAGGATCTTACTCAATCCATAGGTAGATATGGTGTACTCTAATGGCAAGACTGGTTTAAGGGTATTTGGAAGCACAAGTAGTATCTCTACTTGGTGCAATGAATTTGGCTAGCATGAGGGGGAAAAGCAAGCTCATCATGTTGGAAGATCCAAGATAATATAATTCATCTCAAATGTAAAAAAACATAACCCATTATGTTGTCTTCCTTGTCCAATATCAACTCTTTAGCGTGTCATATTTTAATGAGTGC
>NC_057809.1:200904169-200905078 GCF_018294505.1 Triticum aestivum | reverse complement strand
ATGTGAGCTCATTACTCTCCATAAGACTCACATGATCCCTTTGTTTCTTTTTATTTCTTTCTCTTTTCTTTTATTCACTTAGGATCATGGCAAAATAATCAAGCCCTTGACTCAACACCAATCTTTATTATATAGCTCAGGGACTCGATTACATAGAAGGATAATAAAGCAAAACTCACAACTAGATCATACTAAGAACTTTTATTCTACTAGATCAAGATATTACCAAAAGGATCGAACTAAGAAAAACGGTAAAGATAAAAGTGATGGTGATACGATACCGGGGCACTCCCCCAAGCTTGGCAGTTGCCGACTGGAGTGCCCATACCAGAAACTCAAATCTTCTTTGTTGGTGGAGACGGTGGTGATTTTGTTGATGGCGTAGGCTTGTCGTCCTTCTTCCAAGGCATAGGCTCACCATCATAGAAAGATGACCGAGTCTCCGGGATCCTCAAATCTGCAGCCAAACTCATCCTTTTGAATCTATATTCATACTCACAGTTTTGGTTTTGTAGGTCATAGATTTGAGCTTGAAGGTGCTCAATTTTCTCGTGAAGCTTGAAGATGGTCTCCCCGATGTTGTCGGCATCCAGCTTGTGTTTGTTGGTGAATTCTGCAATCATCATGTGGTTGGAGTTGAGTCCACGCTCCACCATCCCTTGACACTTGAAAACTTGTTGCTCCATTGCTTCGAGCCTCGTCTCCATGCTTCCAGTCCCCTTCAGTCCCTTGGCATCACGGATGTGCAGTAACCCATCACGCATCTCAATGGTTTGAGGGTGTCGCTGCACCTCCGCAAGGTAAGGGTTGATGACCTTCTCAAAGAACTTGTCCTTGGGAGCACTTGGAGACGCCATGATAATCTAGATCTGTCAGAAAAATAGCTCGAAACAAAGACAAGAGATTTTT
>NC_057809.1:200897307-200901086 GCF_018294505.1 Triticum aestivum | reverse complement strand
GCGTCCTCTGTACTGTGAATTTTACAGGGTCCATTAAGCCATCCTTCCAGTACGGTTCCATGCCCTATAAAGGGTTTTTGCTTTTTGGTGTTTGACCCGGGTGTCTGGCGATGATGCACCCTTTTGTTTCGGACTGGGTTTGTATTCAGGGCCGAATCGTCCCAAAATTTTATTTCGGTTTTCCAAGCGCTTTCCATCGCACAGTACTTTCGTACAATGGACGCCAAGTCAGCGAAGCGTGTAATATCACGGCGACTTATGGCATTGAGGATTCCCTTGTCCGTGCAATTATTGCAGAAGATTGAGATTGCGTCTTCCTCGCGGCAGTCCCTTATCCTGTTCCTAACCAGGAGGAATCTGGCCCAATAATGATGTGTTGTTCCTTTGGGCTCTTGCCTGATTTGGGATAGATCGCTTATGTTCGGGTGGGTGGGTGGAATTAAATCCGAAGCCTCACCCAATCTAAGGCTCAGAGGCCGAGGAATTTCCGAACTCGAAAATTTGGATTCCTGGATGTTGTCCAATGAATCCAACCCATCATCTGACTCTAAGTTCAGGTCTTGAGTGATATCCTCCCCTCCGCGGGTATCCGGCTTGGAGGGATCGGGAATCCGGACGTAGCTAGTCCTTAAGATAGATGAAGGGTCGCCGCACTATCCCTCTACCACGGCAACGTGATGGGTGACTTGGGGAGAGTTAATCTCTCTCAGATCGGGTTTAGGCCCAATCTGGTCGTAATCTGTAGCGACTCCCACAGCGGCGATGCAATCCAAGAGCTCGTTTATGGAGGAGAGCTCCATTGGATCTAACTACTCGGCGAGTTCCAAGTTGACATGAAGATTGTTTTTGATGGCTCGAGAGGTCATCATCGGTGCAGAAGCCGAACAGGCGGTCATAAGAAAACCACCTAGCCGGAGGGTTTGGCCGACAGCCAAAGCTCCCTTAGCAACGGTGCCGTCTTTAAAGACGGGGCGAGGCATCCTTCCTGATAGCGACGACACAGAGGAACTCTCAATGAAAGCACCAATGTCGGTGTCAAAACCGGCGGATCTCGGGTAGGGGGTCCCAAACTGTGCGTCTAGGCCGAATGGTAACAGGAGGCAAGGGACACGAAGTTTTACCCAGTTTCAGGCCCTCTTGATGGAGATAAAACCCTACGTTCTGCTTGATTAATATTGATGATATGGGTAGTACAAGAGTAGATCTACCACGAGATCGGAGAGGCTAAACCCTAGAAGCTAGCCTATGGTATGATTGTTGTTCTATATGTTGTCCTATGGACTAAAACCCTCCGGTTTATATAGACACCAGAGAGGGTTAGGGTTACACAAAGTCAGTTACAATGGTAGGAGATCTACATATCCGTATCGCCAAGCTTGCCTTCCACACCAAGGAAAGTCCCTTCCGGACATGGGACGAAGCCTTCAATCTTGTATCTTCATAGTCCAGGAGTCCGGCTGAAGGTATAGTTCGGCCATCCGGACACCCCCTAATCCAGGACTCCCTCAACAGTTATACCTCCTTTCTTAGGAACACAATGAACAGGACTTACCCATCTACTATCAACTATGGGATAGATTATACCTACTTCCAGAAGTTTTAATATTTCCTTTCTTACCACTTCTTTCATCTTCGGATTTAACCGGCGTTGGTGATCAACAACGGGTTTAGCATCGGGTTCCATATTAATTTTGTGCCGACATAGAGTGGGACTAATGCCCTTTAAATCATCAACAGTATATCCAATAGCAGCTCGGTGCTTCCTTAGAACTTTCAATAATCTTTCTTCTTCATGTTCTGAAAGGTTGGCACTAATAATAACAGGATATATCTTATTTTCATCAAGATAAGCATATTTCAAAGTGTCTGGCGATTGTTTTAATTCAAATGCAGGATCACCTTTAGGTGGAGGAGGACCTCCCAGAGTTTCAATAGGCAAATTGTGTTTAAGAAAAGGACGTTGTTCAAAGAAATTTTTATCTATTTCATGTCTTTCATGCATATGAAAATCATTCGCATGGTCTAGCAAATATTGTTCTAAAGGATCAGTAGGTGGTACAACAATAGAAGCAAGACCAATTAATTCATCCTTACTAGGCAATTCTCTTTCATGAAGATTTCTACTAAACTTGGAAAAATTAAACTCATGAGACTCATCACCAAAGCTAACACCAACAATTTGTTTCTTACAGTCTATCTTAGCATTACTATATTCAAGAAAGGTCTACCAAAAATGATGGGACAAAAGTCATCTTGCGGGGAACCAAGAACAAAAAAATCAGTAGGTTATTTTATTTTCCCACACAAGACTTCAACATCTCTAACTATCCCAAATGGTGATATGGTGTCTCTGTTAGCTAGTTTAATAGTAACATCTATGTCTCCTAACTCTGTTGGTGCTATGTCTTTCATAATTTCTTGATATAAGGTGTAAGGAATAGCACTCACACTAGCACCCATGTCACATAAACCATGATAATAGTGATCTCCTATTTTAACTGAGATGACAGGCATGCCAACAACGGGTCTATGTTTATCTTTCTTATCAGGTTTGGCAATTATTGCAGCTTCTTCACAGAAGTAAATAACGTGCACATCCATATCTTCTTCCAAGAGATCTTTAACCATAGCAATACTAGGTTCAACTTTAATTTGTTCATCAGGTTTAGGTGTTCTAATGCAGCTTCCGTTAACCATAGTTGAAACTTTAGCATGTTCCTTTATCCTAACATGGAAAGGTGGTTTCTCAATATAGGCAAAAGGAACAACTGGATCAACATTATAAAGTATAGTTTCTTTAACTAGTACCGGTTCTTTGATTTATTCTTTAATAGGTGGGTGATATTTAAACCACTTCTCCTTAGGGGGTTCAACATGAGTAGCAAAATATTCACAAAAGGAGGCTACTATTTCAGAGTCAAGTCCATATTTAGTGCTAAACTTTTGAAAAGCATCAGTATCCATAAAAGATTTAACACAGTCATACTTAAGTTTAATACCTGACTCTTTACCTTTGTCGAGTTCCCAATCTTCAGAGTTGCATTTAATTCTTTCCAAAAGATCCCACCGGAATTCAATAGTCTTCTTCATAAAGAAACGAGCACAATAAGTATCAAGCATGGTTTGATCATTACGAGAAAGACGAGCATAAAAATTCTGGATAATAATTTCTCTTGAGAGCTCATGATTGGGGCATGAATATAACATTGACTTAAGCCTCCCCCAAGCTAGAGCGATACTTTCTCCTTCACGAGACCAAAAATTATATATATAATTCTGATCACGATGAACTAGATGCATAGGATAAAAAATTTGGTGGAACTCCAATTTCAAACGATTCCAATTCCATGATCCAATATCATTGCATAGCCTATACCGTGCCAATGCTTTTCCTTTCAAAGATAAAGGGAAAAGCTTCTTCATAACTTTATCTCCGGGTAAAACTGCAAGCTTAAACAATCCGCAAATTGGTTCCACATATATCAAGTGCATATTAGGATGTTCGGTTCCATCTTCTGCATAAGGATTAGCTAGCAGTTGTTCTATCATACCTGAAGGAATTTCAACATCAATATTTTCAGTAGGTGCAGTAGGTTGAGGTGTCGCTAATTGTGGTTCCGGACAAGGTGAAGATACCCCGAACAAACCCCTCAAAGGATTGTTTTCCATAGTAACAAGTAACAATAAATTTCAGCACACTATATAAATGTTTCCTTACCAAAGGCGCTTCAGTCCCCAGCAATGGCGCCAGAAATAGCCTTGATGACCCACAAGTATAG
>NC_057809.1:200890960-200896217 GCF_018294505.1 Triticum aestivum | reverse complement strand
AGTAGGTGGTACAGCAATAGAAGCAAGACCAATTAATTCATCCTTACTAGGCAATTCTTTTTCATGAAGCTTTCTACTAAACTTGAAAAAAATAAACTCATGAGACTCATCACCAAAATACCATCCTTCTAATTTTTTTTAGTTATTCACTGGAGCAATTATATATTGAAGTCAATCTGAGGCAAGTGTTCGGGTCTAACACCGACAGTTTGTTTCTCACAATCTATTCTAGCATTAACGGTGTTCAAGAAAGGTCTACCAAAGATAATGGGACAAAAGTCATCTTGTGGGGAACCAAGAACAAGAAAATCTGTAGGGTATTTTATTTTCCCTCACAAGACTTCAACATCTCTAACAATCCCAATTGGTGAGATAGTGTCTCTATTAGAAGTTTAATAGTAACATCTATGTCTTCTATCTCCGCGGGTGCTATGTCATTCATAATTTCTTGATATAATGTGTAAGGAATATCACTCACACTAGCACCTATGTCACATAAACCATGATAACAGTGATCTCCTATTTTAATTGAGACAACGGGCATGCCAATAACAGGTCTATGTTTATCCTTTTATCAAGTTTGGCAATTCTAGCAGCTTTTTCACAGAAGTAAATAACATGCCCATCCATATCTTCTTCCAAGAGATCTTTAACCATAGCAATACTAGGTTATACTTTGATTTGTTCATCAAGTTTAGGTGTTCTAATATAGCTTTTGTTAACCACAGTTGAAACTTTAGCGTGTTCCTTTATCCTAACAGGGAAAGGTGGTTTCTCAATATAAGTAGAAGGAACAACTGGATCAACATTATAAAGTATATTTTCTTCTTTAACTGGTACTGGTTATTTGATTTCTTCTTTAATAGGTGAGTGATATTTAAACCACTTCTCTTTAGGGAGATCAACATGAGTAGCAAATAATTCACAAAAGGAGGCTACTATCTCAGAGTCAAGTCCATATTTAGTGCTAAACTTTTGAAAAGCATCGGTATCCATAAAAGATTTAACACAATCATACTTAAGTTTAATACTTGACTCTTTACCTTTGTCGAGTTCCCAATCTTCAGAGTTGCATTTAATTTTTTCCAAAAGATCCCACTGGAATTCAATAGTCTTCTTCGTAAAAGATGATGATTTCAATGATGCTCACATAAAAGATAAGAATTGAAACATAAAGAGAGAATCATGAAGAATATGACTAGCACATTTAAGTCTAACCCACTTCCTATGCATCGGGATTTTCTGAGCAAACAATTTATGGGAATAATAATCAACTAGCATAGGAAGGCAAAACAAGCATAACTTTAAAACTTTAAGCACATAGAGAGGAAACTTGATATTATTGCAATATGTAGAAGCATATGTTCCCTCTCATAATAATTTTTAGTAGTATCATGAATGAATTCAACAATATAACCATCACATAAAGCATTATTTTCATGATGCACAAGCATAGAAATTTTACTACTCACCACATTCTTTTCATTCGAAATAGTGGGAGTAAACTCAACAAAATAACTATTGTGTGATTGAAAATTGAAATCAAGATGGCAAGTTTCATAAATATAATCATCGCTACTTTTTATAGCATAAGTGTCATCACAATAATCATCATAAGTAGGAGGCATGCTTTCATCATAATAAAATTGCACATCAAAACTTGGGGGACTAAAAATATCATCTTCATCAAACATAGCATCCCCAAGCTTGTGGCTTTGCATATCATTAGCATCATGGATATTCAAGGAATTCATACTAGCAACATTGCAATCATGCTCATCATTCAAATATTAGTGCCAAACATTTTAATGCATTCTTCTTCTAACATTTTGGCATAATTATCGGAATCCTTATTTTCACGAAAGATATTAAAAAGATGAAGCATATGAGGCAACCTCAATTCCATTTTTTTGTAGTTTTCTTTTATAGACTAAACTAGTGATAAAACAAGAAACAAAAAGATTCGATTGCAAGATCTAAAGATATACCTACAAGCACTCGCCTCCCCGGCAACGGCGCCAGAAAAGAGCTTGATATCTACTACACAACCTTCTTATTGTAGACGTTGTTGGGCCTCCAAGTGTAGAGGTTTGTAGGGAAGTAGCAAATTCCCCTCAAGTGGATGACCTAAGGTTTATCAATCCGTGGGAGGCGTAGGATGAATATGGTCTCTCTCAAAAACCCTGCAACCAAATAGAAAAGAGTCTCTTGTGTCCCCAACACACCCAATACAATGGTAAATTGTATAGGTGCACTATTTCGGCGAAGAGATGGTGATACAAGTACAATATGGATGGTATATAGGTTTTTGTAATCTGAAAATATAAAAACAGCAAGGTAACTAACGATAAAAGTGAGCGAAAACGGTATTGCAATGCGCTGAAACAAGGCCTAGGGTTCATACTTTCACTAGTGCAAGTTCTCTCAATAATAATAACATAATTGGATCATATAAATATCCCTCAACATGCAACAAAGAGTCACCCCAAAGTCACTAATAGCGGAGAACAAACGAAGAGATTATTGTAGGGTACGAAACCACCTCAAAGTTATTCTTTCCGATCAATCTGTTGGGCTATTCCTATAAGTGTCACAAACAGCCCTAGAGTTCATAGTAAAATAACACCTTAAGACACAAATCAACCAAAAACCTAATGTCACCTAGATACTCCAATGTTACCTCAAGTATCCACGGGTATGATTGTACGATATGCATCACACAATCTCATATTCATCTATTCAACCAACACAAAGAACTTCAAAGAGTGCCCAAAAGTTTCTACCGGAGAGTCAAGACGAAAACGTGTGCCAACCCCTATGCATAAGTTCACAAGGTCACACAAGTCACAAGTTGAACACCAAAACATATATCAAGTGGATCACGTGAATATCCCATTGTCACCACAGATAAGCACATGCAAGACATACATCAAGTGTTCTCAAATCCTTAAAGACACAATCCGATAAGATAACTTCAAAGGGAAAAATCAATTCATCACAAGGAGATAGAGAGGGAGAAACATAATAAGATCCAACTATAATAGCAAAGCTCGCGGTACATCAAGATCGTGCCATATCAAGAACATGAGAGAGAGAGAGATCAAACACATAGCTACTAGTACATACCCTCATCCCCGAGGGTGAACTACTCCATCCTCGTCATGGAGAGTGCCGGGATGATGAAGATGGCCACCGGTGATGGATCCCCCCTCCGGGAGGGTGCCAGAACAGGTTCCCGATTAGTTTTTGGTGGCTAGAGAGGCTTGTGGCAGCGGAACTCCCGATCTAGGTTATTTTCTGGAGGTTTCAGTATTTATAGGAATTTTTGGCGTCGGTCTCACATTAGGGGGGTCTCCGAGTCGTCCACGAGATACGGGGACGCGCCCATGGGGTAGGGCGCGCCCTCCACCCTCATGGATGGCTCGGGACTCTTCTGGCCCAACTCTTTTACTCCGGGGGCTTCTTTTGGTCCATAAAAAATCATCAAAAATTGGCATGTCAATTGGACTCCGTTTGGTATTCCTTTTCTATAGAACTCAAAAACAAGGAAAAACAGAAACTGGCACTGGGCTCTAGGTTAATAGGTTAGTCCCAAAAATCATATAAAATAGCATATAAATGCATATAAAACATCCAAGATTGATAATATAATAGCATGGAACAATCAAAAATTATAGATACGATGGAGACGTATCATAGGTTTAGGGGTAGATAATTGTGGTTCCGATCGAGGTGAAGGTACCCCGAACAAACCCCTCAAAGGATTGTTTTCCATAGTAACATGTGACAATAAATTTCAGCACACTATAATAATGTTTCCTTACCAAAGGCGCTTCACTCTCCGGCAACGACGCCATAAAATAGACTTGATGACCCACAAGTATAGGGTATCAATTGTAGCTCTCTTCGATAAGTAAGAGTGTCAAACCCCACAAGGAATAAAAGGAAATGACAAGTGGTTTTTAGCAAGGTAATGTTTGCAAGTGCTGAAATTATAAGTAGCAGAGTAGTTTGATAGCAAGGTAATTTGTAACGTGGAAGTAACGATAGTAGTAAAAAAGTGCAGCAAGGTAGCCCAGTCCTTTTGAGGCAAAGGATAGGCCAAAACGTTTTCTTATGATAAGCAAAGTGTTCTTGAGGGTACATACACGGGAATTTCATCTAGTCACTTTCACCATGTTGGTTCGATTTCTGTTCGCTACTTTGATAATTTCATATGTGGGTGGACCGGTGCTTAGGTGTTGTTCTTACTTGAACAAACCTCCTAATTATGATTAACCCTCCCGCAAGCATCCGCAACAATGAGAAAAGTATTAAGAATAAATTCTAACCATGGAATTAAACTTTTGGATCCAATCGGTCCCTTCCGGAATAGCGCATAAACTGGGGTTTAAGCTTCTGTCACTCTCGCAACCCATCATCTAAATGCTACTCCACAATGCATTCCCTTAGGCCCAAATATGGTGAAAAATCATGTAGTCGACGTTCACATGACACCACTAAGGGAATCACAACATACATACTATCAAAATATTGAACACATATCAAGTTCACATGATTACTTGCGACATGACTTCTCCCGTGACCTCAAGAACAAAAGTAACTACTCACAAATGATAAGCATGCTCAAGATCAAAGGGGTACTAAATAGCATATTCGATCTGAACATATAATCTTCCACCGAATAAACCATATAGTAATCAATTACAAGATGTAATCAACACTACTAGTCACCCACAAGCACCAATCTATAGTTCCGGTAACAAGATTGAACACAAGATATGAACTAGGGTTTGAGATTAGATGGCATTGTTGAAGATGTTGATGGAGATTTCCCTCCCCAAGATGGGAGAGTTGTTGGTGATGATGATGACGATGATTTCCCCCTCAGGGAGGGAACTTCCCCCGGCGGAATCGCTCCGTCGAGGGCAAAAGTGCTCCTGCCCAAGTTCCACCTCGAGACAGTGGCACTCCGTCCCAAAAGTCCTCTCTTTATTTTTTTTCTAGGTAAAATGACTTATATACCAGAAGATGGGCACCGGAGGTCGGCCTGGGTGAGCACAACCCACCAGAGCACGCCTGGGATCCCCGGCGCACCTAGGTGGGTTGTTCCCACCTTGTGGGCCACCCATGGTAGTTATTTACTCCAATATTCATCATATATTTGATAAAAAATCTCCGTGAAGTTTTAGCTTGTTTTGAGTTGTGCAGAATAGGTGGCCTGGCGTAGCTTTTCCAGGTCCAGATTTCTAGCTGC
>NC_057809.1:199896109-199898359 GCF_018294505.1 Triticum aestivum | reverse complement strand
AAGGCAGCGGCGGGACAGGTGCTGGGAGGCGATTGGCGCGGACGACGGAGCGGACATGTCCGGGCGCGGTGGAATGTGTCCGGCGGCGCGATGGAGAAGAAGGTTAGGGTCTCATCCGCGAAAACTTCGGGGATGGCCACATATTTATAGGTAGAGGGAGCTAGGAGAGTCCAAATGAGGTGCGGTTTTCGGCCACGCGATCGTGATAGAACGACCGAGATGGTGGAGAGGGTTTAGGTGGGTTTTGGGCCAAATTGGAAGGGTGTTGGGCTGCAACACACACGAGGCCTTTTCGATCTCTGGGTTAACCATTGGAGCATCAAACAAAGTCCAAATGGTACGAAACTTGACAGGCGGTATACCGGTAGTAAACCAAGGCCGCTTGGCAAGTCTCGGTCCAATCCGGAAATGTTTAATCCCCGCACATGAAAGAAAGGTAGAAAGGACCACCGAAGGAGAACGGAGCGCCGGAATGCAAAACGGACAACAGGGAAAAAGCTCGGATGCATGAGACGAACACGTATGCAAATGAAATGTGCATGATGACATGATATGCAATGCAAGACACGCAAGCAATGACAAGGCAACAACAGCGAATAACTGGACGACACCTGGCACATCGGTCACGGGGCGTTACACGGAGGGCTTTGTCAACTTAGTCAAGATGCACGATTCTAGCTCCAGTGACCGTACGATGTCCATCCAACGGCCGTAGTGCTTCTTCAATCTCTAGTCTTCTTGCTCCAGCCGCCCAAAGCAGCGCCGGTCGTGTCGCCTGCTCCTGCCCCCTATGGCCGGCTGTGCTGCCACGGAGGCCTCACCGCCCCTACTATTCCCACCGCTGGCCAGGCCCTGCGGCGACGGCAGCCTCACACCGCAGCCGAACGAGTGAACCCTCATACTCCTCTCCGTGTGGGCATCCACTGCCGCGTCTTCACCGGCTCCACGTCGTCCCCTTCCTAGGCCTCACCGTCTTCCACTGCCCTGGTGCTCTCGGCGCGACGTGGTCAACGTGGTCAAGGAACGACTTCCATCGGACGTGGACTGTACGTGGAGAGGCTGACAGCTGGGTCCACGACGGCAGCAAGGAAGTGCCTCCTTATTACGCACAAAATAATGATTCCTCCACCTGACAGCAGGGACCCACCGGACGGGCCACCGTATTTCGTGAAAAAAAATGTTTCCCCCTCACTGCTGGGACCCACCAGCTACACCTTCGCACGCAAGGAAGTGCCTGACAGTCGGGACCCACCTGGTCGAAGCGTACATAGCGTTGTCATTCCGGTCGTGAATGTGTACGTACATATATACTGGTTTATGTAGAGGCGCGCACATGTCGTAGTAGAGGCAGCCAGGGTGCAAGAAAGAAAATACGACCACGTATGTGTACATATGGGCGGGGTCTCGAACGCCTACTAGCGCATACATACGGCGAGGGCTTGTGTACATGGCTGGGTCAGAACGGAGAAACAACGTTGTCGTTGTGTTCATGGGTCGGAACGGAATGCGTGGTCGTGTTCATCGGGAGGGCTTGGATGGAAGAGGCGATGGAAACGAGGCCTGGCGTACCGCACAACGGAGGAAACAGACCTCCTACGGTCGAAACAGGGGTCCTGTTGATCGGGAGGGGTGTGGCGTACCGCAAAACGGAGGAAACGGACCTCCTACGGTCGAAACGGGGGTCCTGTTGATCGGGAGGGGTGTGGCGTACCACAAAACGGAGGAAACGGACCTCCTACGGTCGAAACGGGGGTCCTGTTGATCGGGAGGGGTGTGGCGTATTGCAAAACGGAGGAAACGGACTTGTGTTGGAGTGCTACAGTCAGAACGGGGGTCTTGTTCATCGGGAGGGGTCTGGCGTACCGCAAAACAGGACTCCATGGGATACTGTTCATCTCCACCGTCGGCCCCTCCAGCCTCCACGAGCTACTATTCATCCACCGTCGACCTCCTCCAGCCTCCACGGGCTCCTGTTCATCCAGCCTCCACCGCGCGCTACTCCATCGGCTACTGTTCAACCACCCCTCCACCGTCTACTTTTCATCCATCCCTCCACACCACGGGGTCTTGTTCAACCACCCCTCCACGGGCACCCCCCACCGTCTACTGTTCATCCTGCCCTCCACACCATGGGGTCCTATTCGTCCACCCCTCCAAGGGCACCCCTCCACCATCTAGTGTTCATCCAGCCCTCCACCACACAACAGGGTCCTGTTCATCCAGAGGCAACGCCACCGCTCACTGTTCATC